>NW_009698591.1:3043-50041 GCF_000703405.1 Apaloderma vittatum | reverse complement strand
GCTGAACTGAATCTCTGTTAAAGGATTCTTGATACAACATCTATCATTTCCATTTTTCATATCTGTTATTAAGGAAGTAGTGCCAAGAGCAGATTTTTAGCTGTCTATGTCGGCAAATAGAGTATAGAGATGGGATGACCCGAACTGTACTTTGTTTGATCTGTACCTGGCAGCTGTACAGAATGCTAGTGTACAGGCTGCAATTTATGGAGTAAAACCATGTGAGAAATCCTGTTTGGGTCATGAGAAGCTATTTGAGATTAAGAGGAAAATGACTTAAGAGGCATGAGGTTTTCTATTTGTATATGCAGCGCAGCACTCCTTGGAAGGATGACTGTATTTAACGTCTCAAAAATGTTGTGTCAAATTGTACCTGTGGCTTGTGTTGAATAAGTTGTCCTTGCTGCTAGCAGAAACAAAGAGTGAATGCCATTGTCTGGCGCTTTTTTTTTTAACCTGCTCGTGGTGACTGGAATGAACTGCAGGTGCTCTTTACAGAGTCTGAACTGTTGTTGTTACAAGAAAAAAGAATTGTAGGGAGTCGCAGTTTGTGGAGGACATCTCTAACTCACTTCCGGGCTGTTTTCTTCAGCTCTATGATCTGTGTCCATTTGTTTACGGGGAACAAGCAGGAGGAGAGGAATGCTGATGGCCAAGAAACAGATTTGCAGACCTCGTCCTGACCAAGCTGCCCTTACCTGTTGTAATTCCAGAAATTTCAGTGTTAGTAGATGTCACTTTCTGGAGAGAATCATACCTGAGGTCTTTCCTTCTGCAAAAGTTCACTGTGGACAGCAGAATCCAAGTTAATGGGGCATGACTGGACGATGTTTTTTTATAATTTCTCCCATTGTATGAGAGATGAGTGAAGCCACAGAAGGTGATTATAGAGGGGGAATATAATTTAAAGGAGGAAAATATAACTAAGATCACATATTCTGACCTCAGTCTGTTATTTCTTTGAGTTTAAAAGTTGATCAATTGATTTGATCTGTAGCTCATTTTCCCCTCATTAGAGAGGAATTTATGCTTGTGTAGTATTCTGAGCATTACTCTTGCATGCCTACTCTTATTTCTTGCCTGTACTCTATCCAGAAATACAGTGCCGTTCCCTGGTATTCACACAAGGTCAGAAGTGTAAAGAGATGCTTATCCTCTTCTTGTATCTTTGCCTTACTCAGGTGTCAGGACAGACTATCAGTGCTGCATAAAAATAAATTTATTACTTCATATAGTATACTGGATGTGGTAGAAGGTGGTAGTGACCACACAATTGTGGTCCCACAGGACCACAGAATTGAAGGAATGTATTATTATGCGCAAGTACAAACAACCTTATTTCTGGTTATGAAAGCTGAAGGGCTTGACTTTATGCTATAATGGCATTTAAACACTAAACTGTAATCTTACCCCAGCATTTAGAAGCAAGTGGAACAAAGCAAACATCCATCACAGGGAGCAGCACTTGGAGACCAGCCACAGCGCTCCTCAGAAGGCAGGCAGTGATGAACTGAGTAGTACCCTGGTAGAACTCGTTACACTTGAGAGGAAGAAGAGACTGTCTCCAGCATCAGGAGGTAGAAAGGCAAACTGAGCTGTGGTGTTGAACGTGCTGAGCGAGCGCTCAAAGGGGGTGGGCTTTTGTGTTGAGTGGGGACGTGGGTACGATGGCAGCATTTGCCGGGATGTGCATCACAGATTCAGCACGCCTAGCAGACTGAGCCACAGAAGCTACACAGTGAGGACAACCTAAGTGATAATCTGAATGAGCTTGAGCACAGCCTGTTGCTGATGTGCCTGTTATTCTTGAACTGGAGATGAATTTATGAATACTCGGAAGCAGAGCGTTAAGTTCATGGGAAAATTTTCAGTCCTGTGCTTCAGTACCAAGCACTTCCATAGGTGGCCACCAGCTGAGCATGGGTGGCAGCCTCACAGCTTCTGAAGTAGGTATATAGATTGCATCTTAACTTCTGGAACGTGATACAGGCTGACCTGGTGAGTTTAGGCTATAGAGGAACCCATAAGAAACTTGTAAAGCTCTTTCTAAGATTATTCCTTGGAGGTTATGCGAGATTCTGGGTAGGGAACGGTAGTCCATAGTTCTCTATCTTCATTCCCACATCTGTTAGAATAACCTGCAAAGGGAGAAAAAGAGTTCACCCTTTGTAATAAAGGCTCCAAGAGAGAAAAGCGATTGAAACTAGACCATGTAAGATGTGAAGTCCGTTGCTTAGGAGGTCCCACCAACAGTATCATTACAGAGGACTCTGTGCAGCAGAAGTAGAAGAGTACAGCAGAAGTGAGCCCACATCGGCTCAGATGCATCAGTGTACCCTGAGCGAAGAAAAAGATGTTTAGTCCATTGCTTGTGTCCCACTGAATAAGTGTGAGGAAGGCAGCTGCTGTCTGTGGAGGAGGAGAGAACCTCTACCAGTCTCCTGGGAGGGTGTTCCTGTCATTAGGCCTGAGGGAAGGCTGAGACAGCAGATGACCTGCAGAGGTGATGGCAGCTCATGCAGCAACAGGCGTCATACCTGAGATAGCTGGGCTGGGTGGACAAGAATTGGGGGCACCCACTAATCGTATCTAATAAGGGTGTTAAGGGGCAAAGCATGAGGAAAATAACCCAATTGGAAGAATGCGGCATAAAACAGCCTGGAGAAACTTCTTGTCTATCTAGCTCTTAGTAATGCCTTTCAACCAGAAAAAGCATTGAACCCATTAACAGTCTCTAATGTGGCCGTGACAGTAGGAGAATGACAGTGCAAGGAAGTCAGCTGGAAGAGCAACGCAATTTAGATAAGGCCAAAAGATACGGCTGGAATATAACTGACATTATTTTGCAGACCGTGAAGCATTCTCTGTGTGTTAATAGAATAGAGCAGAATGGACTGAGCAGGCCACAAAAAAAACTCTGGAGATGGCAGAAGATAGTATAAAGAGTGGAGTGGCAAGTGCAGCTTGGGGAAGATGGAATAGCTTCAGCAAGTAATGCTGCTTTGGAGCACTTTCTTCCCCGATCAAGTTTTTTCTTTTCATTGGAAAATGCACTGCGGACTTAAGTACATGATGCATAGTTTTTGTCTCGACAGTTTTCTCTGCTTGCAGAACTGATGTGGAACACTGCATTCAACCAGGCCTATGCAGGGCTGAGAAAAGGCAGAAAAATTTTCTTCAGTGGCAGTAATCAACAGTATCCATAGGACAGAAAAAGTCATGGAACAAAACAAGATTCTTATGTTATGTTTGTAACACAGACATATAAATATCAAGTATCTAGTATCAAATATTCCTTGTATCATAGGAAAAAACCAAAAGCTAGTGGTGTTGAACAGTAAAACAACTCAGTATGAACTAGCACATTAAGGATGTGCTATATCTGCATTTCCCAGAAGAGCTGTGGTAGATACTGTTTCGAATGGCTATTGCAGTTCACAACGTCTTCTAAATCTTCTCTCCAGTCACTGAGAATATGCAGTAAAAAATACCATGGCAGAAAATCCACCAACCTTGTGCAGTCCAGGGCCTGCAGGATGTCATGTCAGTTTTGATTGTTTTCTTGAGGTTTTATTTAGTGGTCACCTTTATTTAGGAGTCACCTTTTGCTCTGTGTTTTGCTGGTGTAAATTCATAGTCTACTAAAGTTCGCTGACTTACTCCAAAATTATGCAGATGAAACTGAGAGCAGAATTTGGCCTTGTGTACCCTTCCAAGGGTGCTAAGTTTGAAGAGATACAGAGTAACACTGGCTAAATGACAACTGAAGGGGAATATGAAAACCATCTGTAAATATTTAAAGGGTGCAAAGATTAAAGAGGAGGCGGGTTTGTACTGCATATTCAAAGACGGGTTTCAGCTTAACCAACAGGGATAAAACTGAGCACAGAAAAATATGTAAGAATTAGAGTAACAATATTTCTAAAAAATTATAAATCAATTTCGTGTTAAACAAAAATTTCTCTGGAAAGGAAGGGATATCCACTGTGTAATTTACAAAGTGACAGGAGGATATTGTGTTATAAAGTACTCTTAAGCTGCCTGGGAGAGGATAAGACAGGGCTTCATGTCTGCTTTTCTAATCGTTCAGCTGAAATGGATTTGGTTTCTCCCCCGTGCTATTCCATCTTTGGGAAGCACATGCATGACCATCAGGGTTCAGACAGACATGGTTGGTCCCCAGTTGGTTTAATATGTTGATCAGTTTTCAATCTGCATGATGGAGTATACCATGGAGAAAAACTCCCCGTTCCTTCAAGCCATACTTGAAAGACAAATCCTTGGGGGAAGAAATCATTTAGTTAACTCGGGTTTAGGTAAGAGGTATAGAGAGTCATATGCTACACGGCTATGTCAGCTCTTTACCCAAATGGGCATTGCTTCGTTTTATAAGTGTGCTAAATGTCATCCGAGCGTCTTTGGGATCTGGTGGTTTCCACAGGAGTTCAAGGCCCTTGGCCCCCACGCAGGAATGGACCCTGTGCAGATAAATTTAGGAGTGTCTTGAACTGGGAAGTTACCAGAGTTGAAGCTGGTTTGGTTGTCTCCCAGAAGTCTTATTTTAAGCGCTTTAAACTGAACCATAACAGCTCCTGCCTGGCATAAATTATAATCCTCTAAATGCTCTGTACTCACTTCTGCGAGTCATTTATAGTGACTGCTTCAACTTTGTTCCAAAGAACTCTTTTAAATCCCGGCAGAAATAGCATCACTCCACAAACGGGGACCTTCTTCCTTCCGCCACTCCTCATGTGTGCAGCATCCGCGTTATCAGTCTTCTGTGTGCCTATTTCCGCAGCGGAAACCCTACCAGAGCAAGCCAGTCAAACCTTCCTTTTTTGAGACGTGAATCTTTCCTCACTCACCAGCAAAAGGTGGAAATTGCAGTGGGTGAGTGACAGGAGCTTGGCCTCAAGCTTGACCAGCTACACAAGAGGATGTGAGTGCTTCTTTTGAGTAGTTGTTTGGAAACCACTGCCTGACCACCAGTTGTTATCTTGGATATGTTTTTAGCCATTTCAGGCAATTCTCCCTGCCCATGGAAGTGGTTCTTTGTTTCAAGCAGTCCATAAATCATGGGCAAGTCTTGCAAGCCAATGTTACTACATACAAAACAGTGCACACTACTCTTTCTTTGATAGCTAGTCTTTTTCAGCTCTCTTTATGGAGCCTTCCTGTAAAGAAATATGAGCTGCTGATAAAAATATGTTGTTGGCATCTTTCTGAGGTTCAGTTGATCTCTAAACTTTCAAAAAAATTCAGGGAAGTGTTGCCTAACCATGAGGGATATTGTGCTTTCCTTGGAGCAGATGCTCTTACTGGTGCCAGTTTCTGCCGTTTCAGTAGATGGAATTTGCTGTGCAGATTGGGGGACTCCTTCAGTTCTACCTTTAATAATGGATGCACTCCAGAGGCCTCAAGGAAGGCAAAGTTTCCCCATAACCTATTTCCTACTAAGGTTTCTGAATCACTTGATAGCTGGAAGTTATCGTGAGTGCCAACAGAGATGTACAGGAAAAGTGATGGATGTAGCGTAAAAGCTCTGGAACTCCAGCCTGTGGCACCCAGCACACAAGTGGCTGCTGCAATACAGAAGGCAAAGCTTTATGCTCTGGTTATCACAGCCTTAATGAGAATCACCTGCCTCACTCTGAAATACCCAACACCTATCCAAGTCAAACTCCCCATGTTTCAAATTACCTAGTCCTTTTAAAATGCCTCTCCCTGCATCAATCGATTTTTTCTACTAAGGTGATTTAAAAATGGAAGGACTCAAGTGATTGAATGATATGTGGTTGACAGCTGTACAGAAAACAAGCAGCAGACTTGAAAGTCTTTGTTGTTAGCACTGAATAGGGACTTTATCACTCTCTACAACTACCTGAAAGGAGATTGTAGCGAGATGAGGGTTGGGCTCTTCTCTCAAGTAACAAGCGATAGGACAAGAGGAAATGGCCTGAAGTTGTGCCAGGGGAGGTTTAGATAGGACATTAGGAAAAATTTATTCACCAAAAGGGTTGTCAAGCATTGGAACAGGCTGCCCAGGGAAGTCACATGCCAGACAAAATGCTGTTACAAGAGTCTTCTGTCCAGACCAATGTACACAAGCCATACTCTCTCCCTCTGAAAACAGCAGGATTTGAACTGGAATGGCTCAGTTGTTCTGCCATGACTGTTATCTCTGAGCTATATTAGCTGTGGTTCAGTCCATTAGCCTGTCTTAATTCTTACACACAACAAATACTATCTACAAGAACTAAACAGGCTTTTCCCTCTTTTTAAAAAAAAAAGGAAAAAAGAAAAAAAAGAAACAGAAAAACATGATGAAGACAAGAAAATTCTCTGCTGATCAATTGAATAATGCAAATAAAATACTATGTTCAAACCAACACTAAAAGAAAGCATTCAAGTAAATCTTATTTAGTGTGATGCAAATGAGCAATGAAGCAAGAGACCAATCTTTTCAGGCATTTCCTATTAAGATTCCTGCCCATCTGTTTAAACTTCTTTAGTCTGTGGAAAGCACCGTGAAGTTTGTTGACACCAAAGCTAGATAACTTGAAAAATTAAAGCCCCAAACCTTCATATGATGAATCTTTGCTGAGTGCCATTTTACTGGCTGTCTTCACAGTTAGTCTTCTCCACTCAGTTGTGTGCCTAAGCCAAATTCAGAGCTTTTTACAACAAAGTAATATTAAATACTGACCCTACTAAGCTTTTTGGGAGTTTTGCTGCAGTGGGCCTAAGATTTCACTTCCCAGTGTATCTCCAGCACTATACTGAGTAAGATGAGTGCATGCAAAAATACAAAAGATGCCAAACCTTTGCAACTCTTCTAAATAAAAGATTGTCTAGCAGCCAGATCTAAAGGCTCAAAATGCGGAGTGGGCATCAGAAGAACCAAACTCACTTTCTTGGTCTCACCATTGCTTTCTGGCACCTTTAGCCAAATGTATCCCCTTCATTTGAAAACAATGCACCTTTGCAAAACTGAGATACACAGTGCAAGAGTGCTGTATAAGTGTCATGATGTACTTAAACCACCAGTGGGCAGATGGTTTTCCAGTAATAATATATGCAGCTCGTCACCGTGCAAAAGTATACTTCCCAAAGCCCTTGTTAGCTGTGTAGCAGCACACATCTCATTAAAAAAGAAACAAATTAATAGACCTTTACATGTTTCACTCACATCAGTAACATTATTAGGGTGCTTATGCAGAAAAAGAGAAAGCTCTGAGCATTTAAATTTACAGTTAAAAAAAAAAAAGGAAAAAAGAAAAGAAAAAGAGAAAGGGGAAAAGAGAAAAATCCATTTCATTTGTCCATTGCCAAAGGTCTCTGCAATAAATTGGATCACATACCATCCAGTGTATTCAAAAGATCACCCTCGTCAGAGAATATTCTTAGCCCTATAGTAATCATCATATGTTAAGTCTGATGGCTGTCTCTCTATGGCTGGAAATACAGCATGAAGGTCAGCCACGGCTTGATCTTTTCTAGAGCTGGCAAGAATCCCACTTCAAGTGGGAGGTTGGACTAGATCACTTCCAGAGGTCCCTTCCAACCAACATTTTTATGACAGGGTGATCTCACACCTATACTGTAGTTAAAGGGACCATGTTGGTTTTTTAAAAATCTTTGGGATGTGCAGAGCTCATTAAGAGCATAAGAGTTCAAAGGAAGGGGCTTTCAGTCATGTTGCTTCTTTATCTCTGTACACGACACTTCAGACAACAGTATATCTTACTTCTACTTACAGTGGGAAATAATTTGCTGAAAGTGAACAACAACATTTTCTAGCTTTTCTTTTCCCCATATTTATTTTACAGTAGGTAGGTATTTATGGATGCGGATGATCAGCCCCATTGTCCAGATATGAGACCCACCAGGTGAGTCAGCTGGCCAGCCTCTCTCTATATCACTTTGTAGATTTTGGGAGGGGGGGTTACTACCTATGAGGGCGTGGGACTCAGCAGGGCATGCCAGGGAAAAAGCATTTTGGGACTGCACTAGATATATATGGAATGTTTCAAGGAAGGACCAAAGGTTGGGAGGGAGGAATCAAGGTGGGCTGGGGAGGAACAAGTGTGGGAAAACAGAGGAATGACGGGTGGGAAGGGGACAGCTGCATGTACACAGCCAGGTGGTCGGTACATTTGTCTGTCCATGCTCTGCACCTGGTCACCTGATCAGTTCCATGAGTTTCAATAAGGCCAAATGCTGGGTCCTGCACTTCGACCACAACAACCCCCAGCAGTGCTACAGGCTTGGGGAGGAGTGGCTGGAGAGCTGCCAGGCAGAGAGGGACCTGGGGGTGTTGATGGGCAGCAGCTGAACATGAGCCAGCAGTGTGCCCAGGTGGCCAAGAAGGCCAACGGCATCCTGGCCTGTATCAGGAACGGTGTTGTCAGCAGGAGAAGGGAGGTGATCATTCCCCTGTACTCGGCTTTGGTGAGGCCTCATCTCGAGCTCTGTGTCCAGTTTTGGGCCCCTCACTACAAGAGGGACATTGAGGTGTTGGAGAGGGTACAGAGGCAGGCTACCAAGCTGGTAAAGGATTTGGAACATATGTCCTATGAGGTACGGCTGAGGGATCTGGGGCTGTTTAGTCTAGAGAAGAGAAGATTGAGGGGAGACTTTATTGCTCTCCACGACTACTTGAAAGGAGGTTGTAGAGAAGTGGGGATTGGTCTGTTCTCTCTAGTGGTGAGTGATAGGATGAGGGGAAATGGCCTTAAGTTGCGGAAGGTTCAGGTTGGATATTAGGAAGAATTTCTTTACTGAAAGGATTGCCAGGCACTGGAACAGGCTGCCCAGGGAGGCGGTTGAGTCACCATCTCTGGAGGTGTTTAAGAGAATAGTAGATGTTGCGTTGAAGGACATGGTTTAGTGGTGTTGATAGGGCTAGGAAAAGGTTGGACTCGATGATCTTGAAGGTCTCTTCCAGTCAAAACTGTTCTATGATTCTATGATTCTATTTGTCTAATTGCAGATATTATCAAGACTTAAAGTTATATTCATACTTAAGTATCGCTTTAATTGGATTTTATGACACAGTGAGTCATCTTCATGGCTGAGTTCACAGCCAACGGTGTTGTTCCTAACTTGACTTCCATCCATAACAGCCTCAGCACTCATTAGTGCTTCCAACCCAGGTTAGGTCTTTTTGAGTGTTTGAACTAAACTTCAGATCAGATAGACTGGTAACACACCTGCCTTGCAGTGAGGACACTTGCCCAATCCATGTGTTCCCTGCGGTATGCACTGAGTTACATTTCTTTGCCATTCATCCCATATTCCAGCCTCACCTGGCTTCTTAACACACTCTTTTCCCTTGACAGCCAAGCCATTCTCAGGGGAGAGCTGGATTTGAACATCTTCAGGCCTAAGTTGGGGGCTGTAATCTGAGTTTTCTGCTTCAAACAGATTCATGTAGTCTTACATACTGGCAAATATATACAAATGTAGGACAGCTCTGCCATGGCAGAAAAAAAGCAGGCTGATCATCCTTTCTCCTTGGTGCCTAGCCTCAAAAAAGGGTTTGGGACTATAAATCCAAACCTAAGAGAAGGGCCAGAATCCAGTGGCCTTTGCAATCAAACTTTTAGTGTTCCCTTATGTCTAGAATAGACAGTGTTTCCATAGTTTGTTGCCTGCTGCCATTCTTGAGTGACTAATGCTCCTTTGCTTCCTGACAGGATCTGGGTTTAGCCTGAGGCCAAGTGTAGCGCTACCCTGCTGAGCTTGGGGGGGGGGGGGGGCTTTACCTTTTTTTTAAGGAGCCCTGAATTCTGCTTGTTCTCTGGCTGCAGCTCTGCCCTTGGAGAGGGTAATTGCCTGCTGCTGGTCACCCTAGCTGACTCCCTCTCTTCTGAAGATTGCTACCTCCATTAGGTTAAACTCTTCCCAAGATGCTCCCTGAGCCTCTATAGGCAAGAAGAGGTGGATCAGAAAAATTCCTCAGTTGCTCTGTATAAACTGACCCATCCTCATTTGAGTGAAAGGCAGCAGCGATGAGCAGCAGTAGGTGATAATCTTTCAGCTGATGTCATGGCAGTGGAAAGAAAACTCGATCAAGGCTGAAGTATTCATTTGAGCAAGGCAGTGGAGACAGCACCTTGGTTCCTATGAGAGGATTAAAAAACCCAAACAAAAAAAAACCTGAACAAACAAAAACAAAACAAATAAAAAGAAACCACAAAAAATCCACAAAACAAACAGCCTTTGTGTCCTTCCTGTCAGCCCTTCCCACTCACCAGGTATATCGTCTTCCCTCTCCCAAAAGGCATCAAGAATGTGGCAATGCAGACTGCATACAATACATGCTGGATCCATGTAATTTGTGTTTTTTCTGCATTTTTACAGGGCAAGAAGCATTCAGCTGTGACTTTAGGAAGTTCAAGCCATGTACATAAAGGAAAGCGCTCTCCAGGCTATCCAAACCTGAAGTGATGTCTTCATTTTTGAGCAGCCAAACTAAGGCAGCTTAAGGAGGTTGGCTTTCAGACGGGGGATATTCAGCGCTTTCTGAAAGCCAAGCCCATGTGTCTGAAGTTTCACACATCTCATAAATAGGAGTACTTGGAATTGCAAACTGTCTGGAAGCCTCGGTCTGCACACAGTTCAATGCCACATTGTAGGGGCACAGTCCGGGTGTTTCCTTGTGTTCTGCTCATACTGATGGCAGCGCTTACTATCATTCTGCCCAGTAATAACTGCCTGCCCGATCACTTACTTGCTCTATAAGCCATCTTAATTTTTACAATGGAGTCATATGCAATCCAGACCTGCCAGACGCTTAGAAAAACAGAACAAGAACAAAGGTGGCAAACACAAAGCAATCAAAGAGAGGTAAGGGGGTCACGTTTTTTTTTAGCCAGGAAATGGGTCAAGGGGGTTTAACCTCCTGTATTTGTGTCAGCCAGACAGTAATAAAGTGTGAAAATCAAGGACTCTTTAATACACACTCCTGTGTCCAGTTCTTAAACTGGTTTCTCAAGGTGGATTTTATTGCGCCATGAGCATAATTATTTCTCACAACATTATTTTTGTGAGAGGTTATTACACATTAAATTACAGCATTCCCATACCTTCAGGCTTTTTGTAACAGTAGGAGAAATGGTGGGCTGGAGAAGACAGCTGGGTTTGCACGTGGTATATGTCAGTTTACATAAGCAGAACCATTTTGCTGCCACTGGAGGAATGCAGCAAAAGGTCAGTGCTCAAACTCCACTAAAGTAAGTTGAGCACACATTCCAGCTACGAGCATATGCTCGCTACTTGCTTGATCAAAAAGGAAATTTCAGAGCTCTGCTACATGCTTGCCTTGACCCCACTCCATACCGCCTGTCTAGTGTGCATGAGACAAACTATTCTTTAATCCTGCATGGAATACACATTCTGGTTAAAGGATGCTTGGAACAGTTGCATATCATCATTAGCAGCGTAATCTTAAACTGGGCCCATGTGTATGGAGAAGTGCACAACAGCATGGAGAGGGATGTCAAGAAGAGAACTGTTTTGTGGATGCATGAAATGTGTGTTTTTACTTCTCAGTCCTGTGTGCCCATCACATCCTGACCCTGTTTAAATGAGACTCATCTTTGCAGAGGAAAAATAAACTCAACGTTATTGTTCAGCTCTTGCATTTTCCTTGCCTGTGTCTTGTTCAGATGAGTTTGCCTGACCTGGTCAGAGGAAGAATTTTTTGCTGACCAAATGCACAAAGAAGGCACGCCAGCTTAACTGGGCTGTTAAAAATTCCAGAAGTGAAGCTCTTACAGTTACAAGAGCTTTTGGCTGATTTAGAACATGCCCTCATAACATCACTTGATAAAAATAAGACTCTGACTTTTTAATAGAACAAATTACTTAGGTTTTATATTTAACCACGGTCACTGTTAAAGCTATAACTGGTTTTCAGAATATTTTAGGAATCTGATCTTGATCTTCCATATGTTAAAAACCATCACAACAAATACCTTACGTTGCAGTTCTTGGTGAAGAAATAACAAGGTGGCTGCAGCTTTAAATACAAAGTGTTTATTTTGTGCTCAGATTTGCTACCCTTATATCAGAGTAAGTATTAGAAATTATAATTTCAAGGCAAGGAAAGAGCAGTTCTGAATGAGAGAAATGTGCAAACCTGCATGATATTTGGAGAGAGGGCATTAATGTTCTAGTTACTCACAGCCAACTCTTCAATAACTTCCAGACTCCAGTGGGAAAAATGGAACCAGTACTGAGGACCCTGCAATGCACTAGAAGCAGAGGGGATGTTGACACAGGGAGGTGGGTTCCTTTCTGAAAACGAGACTTGCAGGCCATAGAAATATTACCCAAAGGCCCTTATAATTAACCACATTAAAATCCTGGGTTTACTGATTTCACATTGTCTTCGAGTTGTGCCCTGGGGAGGGGAAGTTTCCATCAGTTTAGCTGTATTTTGCAGTCATGGATTAGTAGCCAAACATCTAGAATCATATACAGGTTAAAAATATCATGTTAAAAATATGAAGTTAAAGAATGAGATCTTTACTGGAAAAAAACACACATCACCTTTTTATTGTTTTTCACTATGGGCACTATATGGGATGACTGCATAGTACAAAATCACGATTGAATAATGATTTGGAGAGTGGAAACAACATGGTGCATAAATGTAGCAGGCATTTGAGGAAGAATCCATTGCTAGCCCCAGATTATTTTCACTGACTCAGCAAGTTTGCAGTTGATGACAGCAAATTGTAGGCAAAACTGATAAAATGAGAGTTGAGCTGGAATCCAGGTGGACCCTGAAAAGCTGGCGGAATGGGTTGACTGGACTCTCATGCAATCTGTTAACAAATACAAAGCCTTGGTCCTGGGAAGACATTAATCCTGGTAACAGTACCGGCTGGGCACTGACAGGTGAGGGAGCAGCTTTGCTCTTAGAAGAGGCTGGAGATCTTGGTGGAGAATGAGCTGAACCTAAACCAATAGTTGCAGTCAGGGAGGCCAGTGACATACTGGTCTGCACTGGCAAGAATTTGGTATGCTATGTCCAGTTTAGGTCATCCCAGCACAAGAGAGAGGTCAACAAATTAGAGAAAGTCCAGTCGAGAGCCACTAGGATGCGCAGGGAGCATGATGAAGATGTTCAAGGAGAGGCTGAAGGTGGTCTCAGCAACTTGTCATGGATCAAGGCTACTGCTAAGCTGTTTGTAGCATTTTTAAGCAAATTAAAAAATGCTTTTATTTGTCTTGGAAAGATGCCTTCTCAACAAGGTCCTGGATATCATCAGAGAAGTCACTCTGTCATCCTTTGGTGGAAAATTCTCAAAATCTCAACACTGCAAGCATCATAAATGTGTCCTTTCTTCAAGCATTGACAATGCCAACAGGGATGCAACTTTTAACAGGAACTGTATAGGTCTCATAGAATGAACAGAAATCATAGTATGGTTCACTTCTCCTTTTTAAATGCTATATTTAATCTTCTTTCATTTTTCTTTTTATAATTTCTTCACTAATCCTCTTATACCACTGAGCTATGGGCGATCTCATTCCCTTCACCTCTTCTCTAATGCGGATACCAAAAGAGGTTCACTAAATCTGCTTTCCTTGTAGACTCTGCTCCTTAATGCTCTGATTTTAAAACTACTTCTACTTTCTACATGTGCCTATCTTTACTGCTGTAAATCAGGCCAGTTCAGCAATCTGCAGCAGCATGTGCCCAATTTTGAGTGTGTCCCAGGTTCCACAGGAGCCAACAATAGAGCCTTCAGTCCTGGCCTAAGCTACAGCGTAGGTGTTTCTGTTCCCAGTCCAGTTCCTGAGGGCTCCTGCTCTTGTATTTACATTTTCTGATTCAAACTGGGATCTGTCCTGCCTTTCTGTTCTGAGTAGTGGATAGTAAATGGGACCTGTTAGTATCAGCACCCCCACTCTTCTCACTCAATTTGGGTGCTGGTGAGGACCTGGGTCTGTGTCCTGGCTGAAGGCACTGCCTCTGCCCATGCTGCGGTCACCCTCAGCTGCTGGCTTGACTTCTCTTGGGAACCAGACCTGTTCTTGCCACTGCTTGATGAGGTTCAGGATTTGACTGGGCATCCTGCTCTTGCTTTGGAGCTAGTACTGCTTGAACTCAGTGAACTCCCTGGGCCCTTTCTAATGTAAATCTTTCCATGACTCTGTCTCAGTAGTTACTCATGGAGTTAAGGAATCAGAAAAAAAAGGGTAAAGGAGAAAGGCGGGAGAAGACACAATGAGTTCTTCAGTAATGTCAATGATAGACTAAATTTGCTCCCTGTATGAGCTATAATATGTTGCTCTTTTTGTACATGCAATACCATGATGGGCACACTGCAGAACAATGTTGAAATCAAATAAATGAAATACCAAGGAAGAAACAAGATTTCCTGCAATGCACAGGATAAGGCTGAGTCTGAGAAACCTGTCCTGAGCATGACAGCAACAGGGAGGTGGGATCCCACAACTCCTGCAATTTAATTTCAGAATCATAAGATTTGGAGAATCATTTTTTTCTTGCTCTGTTTTCACAAAATATTCAGAGCATGACCTAGCACTTGGGAGATGGGTTGTGTGTCCCTGAAGTCCTACTAGCTAGGTAGCCCTAGCGGGCTTAGTCATATGGAAAGCACATGCAGTTGATGACAGGAGCCAGGCGTTTTTAAAATCTTGCACGGGTCACTTAGCTCAGTCTTGACTTTTGATGGCCTTTAAAAAGTTCTCCACCCACCCTTATGTAGCTGGAAATCTGCACATGCTCTAGCACAAAACAAAGGAGCATGGTCTTTGAAGAACCCCCACTCCTGAAAACATGCAGGGCACCACAGCCAAGCTACTGAGACACCAGCCAGATGCAAATGTGTGTGAAGAGTCTGCAGGGCTTTACATTATGGACTTGAGATTGCTTTTCGGAGTTTGATTGAGAAACATGTCTGTGCCATTTGGAGAGAGGTGCAGGAGGTTTTGAAGAGACATCATCACTGCAGATGCTGCTGGATCCAACACAAGCTCACATACCTTTACTTGCCAGTTTGCTGCTCTATTCCCTGATAGGCTGCTGGGAAAGGATTCATCTCCAAAATGAAAGACTTCCATTTATTTCTCTCCATGTGCTTCAGCTCCTGTGAAACATATTGTCAGTATAGGTAGAGTGGAGCCCCAAGAATGCTTCAGCTCACTCTAAAGAAGACGCCTTTTAGTGTCGCCTACTTGGTGGTGAACTGTGTCAGTTACTGGGCTCCTTGACTGCATTAACGAGATCCTCACTGACTGTAATACAAGCTTAGACCCTCGGTGCACATGGACACACAGTCTGGTGTCTGAATGCAAAGCAGTTTCCCACCCCAAGCAACTTAAGGACTCTTTTCGTAGAACCAGGTTCTACTCTACTCTCCTCTCATGGTGGGAGACCCTGCATATTGACCCCTTTTGCTTTGTCTGACTCTAGAAACTCATTCAGCCTTTCTCTGTGAAAGAGCAACACAAGGGTTACACACCTGTCTGCCTTGTGGGATTTTGAAAGCTTCAGATGCTGTGAGTACAGCCAAAATGTGAAGCAGTGTTGTTTTCCTTCACCTGCTGGGGAACAGTGGGCAATCCAACTGTGTGCTAAAAACATCTGTTACACTTTGTTTCAAGTCTTCTAGTCCATTTAAAGACTAAACCACACTCCCCAGGTGCCAAGGATCTGAGGAATTTCACTTCCACTCCTCAGGTAGCTCTAGTTTGGACTCAGGGATGCAGTATCTATCCATCCAGCATCTTCCTACCTTCTCTTCGCCCACCAACACAGTGAGGGTAATGGAAAGATGATGGTGGAAGAAGACGAGATGCCCAAGATAAGATCCTTTATATGGTAATTAAACAATGAATCACAATCGCTATCAAAGATGGATTTCAAGCTTTAGGCCTTCAAGTGTTGCTCATTCAACAGGATAGAAGCTTGACAAAACCAGGAAAGAGTTCACATGACTGCACAAAAATTCCAGGATTCAGAGTTCTCCTCTGAAATATAAGAAGAGATCCAAGCCAACAGATGAAACAAGAGAAAGTCTTCAACTGAGCTGTAACAGTACACATCACAAGGAAGAGGCAGTTACCCAGCAAATGACAGAAATTGCCCTTAACCTTCTATACTAGATTAAAGTCTGTCATCCGAATAGCTTCCACCATCAGGAATTACCCAGAGATCTAACCAGTTGGGCTCATGGACAAAATCTCATCACTACAAACAGCAAAAAAGTTATTTTTGTTTCCTATTAATGCTACCTAAATGAGGCATGCATCATTTCTTTTCCTGCAGTGTCCTAGTTCCTGCTGTAATGAGAAAACCATACATGTAACAAGACAAAAACAAATTAAACATGTTCCACGTCATTCTAATAAATAACACCAAACAGATCTCTGTGGGGGCTGGTGGCTGTCACTTTTTTTTCAACTTAGCATTTTGCCCTTGGACTGCCTGTCCTTGCAGAGTGGGAACAGCTGAGGAGGTGATGAGAGAGTCAGCGTAGGCTGCTGTGCCGAACACCGGCTTGGGAACCCACATGTTCGCCATGGAGTCACCCCTCTGTCTTAAGACAGCCATTTCAACCTCTGTAAGACATGGAGAGGCAGAGATGGCCACCTCAGAACTGTTCAGGGTGGGATTTTGTTGTGCCAATAAGTGGAGAAGGACCAGAAAGACAGTTATACTAAAACACAACTCTTGCTGACAGCTCTACACTACAGAAGGATTTTTTCTGCGTTTCCAGAGAGCGCCAAATCTCCTTCAACCTGCACTGGCAAGAACCCCACAGGGGAGTCAGTGCAATCACCAGCAGCTTTGACTGTTCCCCATCTGACTCCATGCCAAGTGCTTCTGCAGGCTATGTGGACTACCTTCTTCTCTTAGAATAGAAGAGAAGTTGAAACTTGATTTCCTTTCCCAGAGAGCTTCCTGCTTCTGGGTTTCCGTGTCAAGCTTGAAACAGATCTTTTGCAGAAAACAGTAAAGATAAAAGGATGCAAGTTCTGCTCTGTTACATCATGGTAGGTTGAGAGCAGTTCTGCTGCAAGAAGGAATTTGTGATTGTGTCATAAGGAGCAAGATTTTCCCATAACTCTGTATGTGTTCAAGCACAGCGAGGTTACTCTATGTATTAGCTTCAGTGGTAGCTCCTCAGGAGAAAAGGATGTGTACGGTTGATATATCTGTGCTTGGTATGCCCTTCCTCAGCATATGAATTTTGAATGAATAAGCAGTAAACCAAGATTTTATCCAAGCAAAGTAGTATTCATCTAGTTCTCATTCCTCCATAGTTTAATTTGGAAGTGGATCCTTTCTCCCTCTGCCCTCCAAAAAGGCAGGAAGTTGTTCTGTCATTTGCATCTGCCCACAAAAACTCAGTGAGAGCCCTTGTGGTGGAATGAGAAGATAATCATTGTAGAGGACTTCCTAAGTTTGACTTACCCACTCCCTTACCCAGATACTCACATGCACCAAGATGCATGTGTATGAGCAGCCTAGCCAGGATCACTGTGTGTGTGATGTGAAGGATGAGGTAGTTTCCCTGCTAAGACTTCACTGCTCATCACGGAATCCTTTTGATTGATGGTGACAAACTGGGTTTGAACAGGTCTTTTACATGCTTTAGGAGTCTGCAGTTGCAATGAGGTGATGCTTTTGCTTCAGAAAATTGCTTCAGCCTCCAAGAGACTTAAGGCAAGGTTGCTGTCTTTTGTCCTGTTCGTTCATTTTGTGCTGCAAATTTTGGCTACAAACCTGCTTCTCTGTTGGGTAACAGGAAGGGAAATAAATGCAGTGTGCTATAACTCTTTTTGCCATCCTCCTGTATTCAGAGTTCAGGTCTCCTGCTCACTAAGCATCTCCACTGTGTCCCTCTTCAATCTAATCTTGATGCCAACAACACACTCCTCGGTGTTTACCAGATTTAGGGCTATCCAGCAGGTCCTTAGATATCGATAGAGCCCATCCATGCAACCCTTGCTCGATTATTTTTTCCTGCTACTTTCATACTGTAATTCATATTTCATCCATAGTAGACCTAGTATTTGTGTTTCAAATCTCTACGTGCTGACTAACAAACCCTGCTGGCCTGAAGGTGGTCTGATCGGGCTCCATACTCATACCTGATCTAACAGAGTTTTATGTCAGTTATCTGGTGCCTGGAATCCTGGCCCTGCCACAACAGTCAAATGGAACAGTCAGATGACAACAGTCACAAGGCAATCTCCCTTCTCTTCTGTTCCACCACGAGCCTGGGTCTTCAACACAGACAAGGTGAACAATTTTAGTCTGTCCTTCTGTATTTGAATGTGGGATGGCTCTTTCTAGGCCTTAAAATAGGGAGAGACTTTTTAAGAGATTTGAAAATTGAACTTAGGACTCTAAGTCATCATGCATTTTTGAAAGACGTGCTCTGCATCCTTATCATGTTACTGCTCAGCTGCGTGGCTTTTCCTAGCCTATCTGAAAGTGGATCTGTACTGCTGTGTTCCAAAGGGGGGTTATTTTAATATTATACTAAAATACTGACAATGAAAACTCATCACTTTAATTAGGCAGTAAGTGTTGTCATCCAGAGCCTTAAAGTTTTGAGTAAGCAGAGGTTGATTTCTGAAGCAAGTTTTTACCATTTTGGAGTTCACAGGATTTATTTTACTGTGAATGCTCTTGATATCTCCCTTGATGCCTTCCAGAGTTCACCGGACACAGGAAGCCATGACAACATGCTGTCTGAAATCAAAAGATTACCATGTGTTTTTGGTAAGTTATTTCATGGGCCAAAAGGACAAAATTAACCACAATAAGACATCTTTTAGAGGAAACGAGGCTTGCCTAATTGAGTCAGAAGCTGCAGAATTTATGTACAGACCACTTTGCTAATGCACAGAAACTCAGCAACCTGCTGGCCACAGGTCAGACCACAGAATTGTTCAAGACTCATTTCAGCTCTAATGCAGAATTGCTGAGCAGTACAAGACTATAGTACACATGTCATCTCCCAGCTGCACATTATTTGGTCTTAGGCCAGATACCAAGACTCTTGGTCTTATGAGGGCCAGATGTCCCAGTGAAATCACAATTTTTAGCTGTTTGTTTTAGTTTCCAGATCAAGTGAGGGAAGTCCTGATTTTTGCAAGCAAGCAATGTGGCCATTCTTTCCATACAGTATGCTGTTAGATCTGCTTGCTCAGAAAAAATCTGTAGGTGTGCCTGGTCTAGACAGCTGTCCCACCACAGCTCTCAGCAGCCACTTTCATGCGGGTATGACTAAAGGCCAAAGCAATGCATCCCATAGTCTTGGCAAAATCTGCCAAAGTTTTTTTGTACAACCATCTATTCTTCATTCTAGGATTGACAGTCCTTGGATGTGACACGTTGCATCCCACAAATTGTTCCTTTGACTTGGGCCATCGGAATAGTTTTTTGGGAATCTGCTGCGGCAGGTGTGCCAGTACAATTTGAAGAAGGTCTTTTAGCCCACATCTTGGCTATGCTATGGGAAACCTGACAAACAAGACACAAAGATGCAAGGTGATCAAAAGCTAATGACATAAAGCCAGCTCTGCACATTTCTTCCTCAACTCATGAATCCACTGAATGCTACTCTGTCTCCTGACTGGCAGCTGTATCCTGATTTACCTCCTAGGACACCGATGATGAGGTGTAAACTGCAAAATTATACTTGAAACATTCTTTAAGGGAGAAAAATCATTTGGAAACAGAATATTGCAATGTATATTTTACAGACAGTGATGGCTCTGAGAATGTACAATGTTTCTCAGTGGTATGAGCGCGGTGCTGGCAACAAGGACCAACACTGAGGTCGCGGGTTCGATTCCCGCTCGGTCTCCATGTGTTGCCAGGTCTAGTCGAGAGGTGGCATCCCTGCCCAAAACAGGGAGGTTGGACTAGATGATCTCTAAGGTCCCTTCCAGCCTAGGCCATTCTATGATTCTATGATTCTAGGAGTCACGTGAATTGAGAAAGGGCAGGTCTTCAGACTGTGATGTAGGATCATAGAATCATTAAGGTTGGAAAAGACCTCTAAGATCATCAAGTTCAACCATCAACTCAATACTACCACCACTACTAAGTTATATAAGCATAGTATTTTATATTGTAGAACAAGGCAAGCAAGGAAACCAATGCTTCATCCCTGTAACAGTGACTTGGGCTTTGTTTTGCACAAGTGCTGACCTCTTATAAAGACTGCAGCTGTCCTTAGGATGGTGTAGGATATTAGCATTGCTCCTTGCTAAAAAATTATATGTGCACTTTGAATAGCTGAAAAAACATGAGACTGAGTAGAAGGCAGGAGAGAAAAGGCTCTGAAGAATTTCACTGTGATCAGAAGAAGAAGATATTCTCAATGCTGTTTCAACAAAGGCAGAGAGGCTTTGAAATGCCACCTGGCAGAAGTCAAGGTCTAGTCCAGTGGTTCCCAGTCTTTATAGCTGAGCCTCTCTCAAGAGAGTAATCAGTATTTTGTATATCGCTGAACCTAACTGCTCACCTGCCTCAGGGCTGCCATCGCCTCTCCTTCACTCGTGGTGCTCTTGATTAAGTGTCTGCAGTATCCAAGGCCTCATATTACACCCCCATTAACGTGAAACTCTGTGTCATGCTGGATGTGCACAGTCCAGTTATGTTTCCAGCTACTCTCCTTATTAACGTGTAGGCATCTCAGGTGACACAGACGATGCAAGCTCTGTGCTGTGAAAAGCTGACAGACATACTGGCAAAACATATTTGCATAAATCTCAGCCGTGATTTTCCTCCCATTAATGTGTTAATAAGTCCCATAAAGCTAATAGAGATAAAAGTCTAATTTGTCCTACTCCAAAGAAGCTGAAATAGCATCAGTGCAAAATGAGGGGAAAGGAGTAAAATGTAGCAAATGTGAGGAGAGGAAAATTAAGATTCTTATACATTATTATGAGAAAAGAGAGTATTTGGACTTGAGGAAAAGACACGATGAAGCAGTAGGGAGAGGTGGCCATTTCCCCATTTTCCTCTTCTTTAACGCAGTACTTAAGCCCTTGCCTTGGAAACACAAGTACGATTGCAACCCTACAAGAGGCACATAAACACTCTCCCCAAAATCATTTGGAAGTCACCTCAGTGGAAAACATGAGCACTTAACATATCAGTATCCCCAGCTGTGTGTAAATGCAAGATCAGTGTTCCAGCCTGAATGCCCTGCTCAGCAGAATCACCACTGCAAGCAGCAGAAATGTGCTTGCATAAAACACAGTAGGAGCAAATCCCAGGGCTTCCTCTCCCTTTAACACGCCTTACCTCTCTGTTAACCAGCCAGGAGCGCTCCTTTTAGAGGTACAGACAAGCCACTGTAGTGAGAGGCGCTCTGAATTTGCTGAGAGTGTACAAGAAGAGCAATGGCAGCTTCAAGACAGTTCTCCCCAAATATTGAACTGCCCTGACGTGATCGTGCCACCGAGGAAGTGACTGCAAAGTTTTCATTCCTCACTGGTGAGGTCCGTCACTGTTTTTACGCCTTCTTCCCTAAATAAGGAAGCCACCTGTGAGACCTCCGACTGCCCGACCAATTTGACTCCTTTGCTTTCAACAGCCAATGAAACCTCACTCCTGCCTCTGGTCTTGGGTGACAGCATTCATCAACCCTCAGCTGGCCTGGGAGGACAGCAGGTTAGTGTTACAGCCGTGGCAGGCTTACCTTTGGCAAGCTGTTGATGTCAGAGTGATGATGCGGGGAGGGACAGCCTCTGCACTATAAAGATGGCTCAGTCAAATATAACCGAGGCTGCCCACCGGAGAGCAGGATCTACAAAACATGGTCCCCACCAGTTCGAGTCCTGCCGGCCTGTCTCTGCTTCCAACCCAACTGCTATCGGGCTTTAGTTTCATGTCAGCTATCTCTATTTGCTTTCCAAAAATAAGCCTCTGCCACCATGCTGAAGGGAGAAAAACAAGAAGGGCGGTATTTTTAGGGCCATTAATTCTGACCACGTGCCCAGGAGGTGAACCGGATGGCCACCGCACAAAGACTTCTCATCACTATGTCCTGCGAAGCCAGCGTTCACCGGACATTGCCTGCGTTCGTTCTCCTGGGTTTTCTAGCTGGGATTGCTTCAACACGTCCAGTTGTAAGCAGAACTAATGGCACATTGCTGGAAAGAGGATGGCAATCTCTGTTGTCCAGGTCCATTGCTGGGATGTCAGGGGAGAAGTCAGATGTGAACTGGGAGAGTGACTATTTGCTAGGAATCAAGAGGCAGCGGAGGCTTTACTGCAACGTGGGCATCGGGTTTCACCTTCAAATCCTCCCAGACGGAAGGATAAGTGGAGTTCACAATGAAAACCAATACAGTGAGTTGCATCCAGAAATGAAATAGATGTCACTTAATTGCTGTGAACTCTAGTAATTACCCTTCATAGAATGCAAATGTTATTGCTTGATATTATTAATTTATGCTACATCTGTTGCCTTTTAAAAGTCTCTGGGATCAATAAACATTAGAACCCTCCAGGCTGAAAGATGTCACAAATGCTCAGACAAATTTAGATACAATTTATTTTTACTCTGCTGTACTGCACGGATGAGAAAAGACAAACCAGGTTGAAAACTGTCTCTCTGACTCATTTTCTCACTCCGTGCCTTCTCATTTGCCTTTTGAATTTGGGAGTTTGCCGCTGAGTTCAGAGTGCCAAGGCATGATTTTTGAATCCTAGCTGCCTAGTACTTTTGGGATACTCAGTTGTGGAACCAACTGTTCCTGATTTGCTTGTACTTACAGGTACTGTTCTGTTACTGTATGATTAAAGAAAAGCATTTACTCAATGGATTTGTTTTTCCTGTAGAGGACAGTTGCTAAAATCTTTTGCATCTAAGATACCATGGGGTGCTTCAAAATGCAAGCCTTGCTCCTTTAATGCTCAGTAACAAATAATTCGTAATTATAGAATATTAGATAAAAATAATTTACTTACTAGAAAGACAAAGAGCTTGACAGATCAAAATATTTCAATAGAGAAAAAGGATTATATAGCATATGACTACTATTCCAAAATAATAATTTCAAGACCCTACAGCATGTAGGGAAAACCAAATCTTCTCTGTGTATTTCTATTTTGCTGGACTAAGGTGATAATTCTAATAAAGCAACTATGACCTGCTTGTTAGGTTTTTGAAATAAATAAATTACACATGAATTGCCTATGGTTAGATCTAAATTCTGTGATAACACTTCAAGTGAACCTCTTATTTTTAGGTCTCTTTGAAATATCCACTGTAGAAAGAGGTGTTGTCAGTCTGTTTGGTGTGAGAAGTGCTCTCTTCATCGCAATGAACAACAAGGGGAAGTTATACGGAACGGTGAGTACAAGTGCAAATAATTTTTCAAGGCTTGAACAAAGACAACAAAGGTTTTAGGTCTGGGTTTTTTTCCTCCTGGAAATCTCTGAATACAAGCGGAGAAAATAGCCTTTCAGTTATGGGGAGTCTGCCCAGCTTGGTATGATCAGTGTCGTTTAGTGCAACGAGCAGCGTGGCCATTAGAGGTCTGTTATTTTAAAGCTTTCCAACAAGACTGAACAGGGAACACCCTGGAAATAGGAATGTATTCTGCAAATAGTACAGATTAATTAGATGTCTTCTTCTAAGGGCTCAGCATGGCAAACACAGTTCTGGTAAGACTGAACTCTGTGGATTCTTTTTTTTTTTGCATTGTGTTGTATGTAATGCACAACGGTTTGCTCTGCAAAACCCCCTGGGAGGTGACGCATGTGTGTGTGTCCAGGGATGGGGTGTGTGCATGTGATTTCCTGTGTATGTGTGTGTGTACAGGTGTGTGTAGGAGAGGTGCAATGAGAGCTGGCTATACTGGCTATCATCAGTAAAATCTTGACCACATGCCTCCCCCCTACCAAAAACAACCACGCCAGGAGGAATAAATAGGAAGTCTACCTTACAAAGTCAACATATGTGCCTGCGGTTATTTTAATGTCCAGTTCTGTGAGAACATCCCGAAGGGTGAGGAAACAATAATAGCTACTAGCAGCGGTATGTGAGTCACATTGAAACACCATCACCATCATCCTCATCTAGAAAGCGCTAGCTGTGCCATCTGAATGCAATTTTATCTTCAAGGCCTGAGCAAGACATCTCAACCTACAGCAGTAAAACAGCCTGTTAGGAAGCATGTTTGACAGAGTCCGGCTATAGGCAATAGGCAGAAGTAATCCATCTCCCAGTAAAGAAGAAATAACAAAATAATTTCCTTTGAAACAGCTGTTATTTCAACAAAGCCCTTCAGCTGCTTAATAAAATACCAAGTGTTGTGAAGGACCCATAGCCACTGGTAACCCTCCTGATTCCTTTTCACACAGGTAATGACAGTAAGATATTTTAAGGTCCCACTCCAGGAATATTTTTTTAATCATCTCTGATTTCAAGCACCTAAAAAGTGCCACAAACCCAACCGCTTTTTCTTGAAATGCAGGGTCTTGTTTCAGAGCTCCCTTTGATCTTTTTCCTCCAGTTTCAACCCAGACTTTTTATTTTCAAAGACATTTTTAAAAGCCCTAAGAGATGACCCTTTTACCTTGCCACAATGCAATACCCTAAATTAAATTCTTACAAGCTTTGAATGGTGTTATTATAAAGATGGCCGGATAGAGCAGCAGTGGTGGTGTCTCTCATGTGCCAGGCTTTTGGTATCAGGGAATTATTCTGCTTTCTCTTTTAATTTCCTTGAGGCTCTGCATTTGCCTCCTGCTTGTCCTTGCACCTCCTCTCCAAGATAAGCCCCTTTCCTTGCATTAATTTTTATGATGTGACATGGTTTAGTGGTGGACCTGGCATTGCTAGGTTAATGGTTGGACCTGATGATCTTAAAGGTCTTTTCCAGCCTAAATGATTTTATGATTCTACGACATGAAGAAAAATAAAACTGTATTCCCAGCTTAGAACATGCTGTGTATCTCACTAGAAATTAAATATGATCATTTAACAAAAGAAAACATTTAGTGCTATTCTGAGGTCTTATTCAAATGCCTTATTCTAGCAAATAGTTCTCCCCAAACATTGCTGTTCGAAGAGAACTGAAGGTTTTGACAGCCAGCGTATAATTCTTTTATTAATTACAGGACCTCTTGCAGAAGGGAGATGTGAAATAAAGCTGCGTCATTTGGGTGAAAGGGTATGATTGCTTGCAAATAAAATTAAGAAATCCATGATTTATGACGAATTAACTTGATCTGTCACAGGAAGTACACAGTCCATTATCTGGACAGGTGGCATCTGAGTTCATCTGACACCAAATTAGCACTGAGTGGGGAGATTTATTGTTGGATGCGGTCACTGTGGCACCACCTGTTGCACCCTGCAACAAGTTCTTCTATAGAAATGCTAGTAAGAAAAATTACTTGAGTCTTTGTGAATTATTCACTCTATCTGCTTTGTTCTTTCACCCCTTGCCCCTTGCTATCCTTCAGGCTGTTTTCCAAGATGAGTGCAAATTCAAAGAAACCTTGCTGCCCAATAACTACAACGCATATGAATCAAATGCTTACCGTGGTGCTTACATAGCGCTCAGCAAACACGGGAGAGTGAAGAGAGGAAACAAGGTTTCTCCTGCTATGACAGTGACCCACTTTTTACCGAGAATATGAACATGAGCAAAGCAGAATGCTAAATCCCAGGAAAAACTGTTTCATTTTGCACATGGGAATAATCTCCCAGGTAAAGTATTTATACTGTTCATTGAAAAAAAAATAATCTATATGTGTATGTGTATATTTGGATACAAATATTTCTACTAGGTTCATCACATAGCATATGTAATACGATGCTGCTTCTCTTCTACTCTGTACAAACTTTACGTGGCTGTGTGCCTCCTTTGGTGCTGAACAGAGAAAAATGTAAGCTGAAGAGCAAAGGAAGTATTTGGAAGACGTAGAATGGCTGTGGGTAAACATCTAATCAACCACAGATTATTTACTAAATGATATTAATTACCTCAGATAATAACCTTTCAAAGAGAGCTGTTTACATATCATGGGCCAAACCATCAGATGACTTTGCTTCACCAGAGGTTCAAGCAATTCACTCCACCTGAATATCTGCCTGCACCTCCCCTTCTACATAGTCTTGTCTTGCAAAGTCCTTGGTTTATTTTGATTATTAGGGTTCCAATTCCACAATTGTTTCCACACAAGCAAAGTGACTATTCCCAGAGCCCCTCAATCTCTGCAGGGATTCTACAGGGTCTACTTGCATGAACTTGTTGGCAAAATGAAGACCTACAATCAATTTCCCTTGGGAAGGTGCAGAGGGTAAGTCACAGATGGGTCCCAAATGCAAAATAAATTTGGAGCTGAGGATTTTGAATGGCATTTTGCGATCTTAGTTTAGACTCACCTCAAATATAGATGTGTACAACTTTAATATAAATACATTTTTATATATAGACATGGGATGTGTGAGTGGGTTATCTATGTAATTACATACATTTAATGAATCAATCATCGCAGACTCTAGATGCCCAGGTGCTTTTGTGTGTGACACACATAAAACTCATAAATATTTAGTCACTGTATTTTGTTCAGACTGAACCTTGATAATCTCTAAAAACTAGAACTAGTCTGCAGGATGCATTTTATAAAACATATGAAATGCACAATAGCTTCCAGCAAAGGGTTATTTCAGAAAATTTCTCTGATTTGAATTTTCTTCTATTTACTGCTTTAAGTATATTTCATTCTTCTCACTGAGGTATGAAAGTCAGAGGAAGAAGGAGGCTATGTAAGCATGCCTTCCCAAGCTGAGGCAGAGGAATTTGTGCTGTAATTCCAATTTTTGTCACTTGCGAAGCATCAGTTCCAAACACAGCACAGCAAACTGCATGAAAAACTCTCCAAAGTTCTCCTAAAAGCCGTACAAATGGTGTACAACCTTGCCTTGCTATTTTGACAACCTTTTTCCAGATCACCAACAAAGCTACATTCTCTGTGCCTTTGAAAGTGTATTTTAAGAGGCTTTAAGTCAATAGTCACTATAAATGTCAGTCACCAGAAGCCTTGGGATTCCTGCATTGATGGCGTGCTCCTAAATTTGAAACTAGATTCAATGCAATGTCAGAGCATGAGCATTTTCAGCATAGATGGACCAAGCTGCTGCAGAAGTGAACATCTGAGTGCAAGATAATCTCCCACGTCCAGCCAAAATGCAGCTATGTCCAGCCTTGACATGCCATTCTATTTGCAGGGGGTGTCTATTCATTGGGCCTTCTGACACGCATGAAAAACACCATCAGGGCAAGATCCTCAGCTGGAGTAAACCAGCCTAGTAAGACTATCAGTTTATAGCTGCAGACAATTGGGCCCAAAGAACACATCTACAAGGTTGTATCTACAGCTATGCTTTCTGAAAAAAATTGTCAAGACAGTGGTTTTGTGAACGAGATATAGTTTTCCAGTTCCTTTTGTGTGACTTATACTTGAATTTATTTTGCTTAAATGCAAGTGGTTATCACAGTGTAAATGAAGAGCAAATAAGAATGGAATGTTGCTGACAGTGCAGGAATGGGACACTTTGGATATAGTGGAGGAAAGGCGTTACCCTTCATTTTCTGTTCTTGCAGTATGGAGAGAGAAGCCAAGTTGCCACATTTTGTTCTTCCACAATGTGTGCAGCAGTTTGCTTTGGAAAAATGTGCATTTTAAGAGAAAAAGCAGGTTGTTTTGGGTGGGGAGAGTGGGTCAGAGAAAAGTTTAGAGGGTATGAGATAGTTACATCGACCTAGAGTCCCTAGAGGTACAGATAGAAAGACAACAGCTGTGATGAAGTACGTTTGCTGGCAGCCTATATCCTTGCGTTATATTTCTAATTGTCTTTGAAATTAAGGTTGAAGAAGGCTGGAAGAGTACAAGGATGTAGAAGAAATCATAGTTTGAATGCTGACACACGATTTTGTTTCTGATTACAGCTTAAACCAGTGTCCTTAGGATAGGATGAAGTCTGTCTCCTCTTAAACCACTGCAGTTTAGAGTAGTTTATCGTTGCCAGTACTGATAAATAATGGGATAGCTGGCATAAAAGGTGAGAAACAGACTCACTGACTCCATTTTGCACATACTGGTCAACAGGGAGAAAAAGCTGTAGACCAGGTCACAAGAAGTCTGTTTAGATGCAGCCTGCTGGGCTGAGCTGCTTCTTAAGAACTGCAGACCCTTGTGATACAGTTGTGGTGGGCATTTGGAAAGCCACACCAGTCACTCTGCTGAGCTAGTCACTCTTTACACCACTGCTTTTTCCTTATTCCATGTCGGTGCCAGTCAGATCAACATTGAAGTCAACACTGAAACCAAATGAAATGGCCTGATCCTGTTCTGCCTCATGCTTGAGTGGTTAAACTCCATCTCCTCCTCCCCAGGCTGTTATTACCTGCATGGGAGAAGGAGGAATTAGGAAGACCACCAGTTATGTTGCACACCTCAGCATAAATTTATTGAGCTGGCACAAAGGAAAAGAAAATCCAACCAGTTCATAAGATGAAAGTACTTGATACAGAGGCTATGGAGAGGGTATGGGCATAGTCTGGCAAACCCTCAACCAAAACTTTCTCTGAAAGAATAATTCCATGGATATGTGACTGTGTAAAGAAAACTAATGAAAGTAAAGGAGCTTCCCAAATCAGGGCCAAATTAGGAGCCTATTATTGACAGTTCTCGTGATGGTCCCTTTCAAAGCATATCTCATCTCAGTGTGCCCAAACACAGTCGTGAAATAAGCTACAAGCTTTGAAAGTGTTGCAGTGAATGCCCCACACTGGTCTATCTTGCCCATATTTTCCACATGGGATTCTCCTGTGGAGTTGATACCTGTTTTCAAGGTTTCTTCTTCCATAGACAAATCCCATAAGGTAGGACCTCATCCACCTCTGATAGAGAATGGTCTTGACTGGAAATGAATCATGTTCTTAAGTAATCTAATTTTCCCCAAACATGCAGAGATGTAGACACACACACAGTGGAAAAGCAGAGTAATTTTTTTTTTGTATACCTCACTAACTATTTCAATTCCAAGATTTTATTTTGCACAGTAAAATGGTGCCAAAGTTCTCACATTATTTTTTTGCAATAAAATATACCTCATATTCTGACTCAATATGGACTCACAATTGAGACTGTAAATTTGCAAGAAACACAAAACTGTCCAATCAATTGTTTGTGAAATTGCTTCTATTTTTATATGTATGTGCTGTGCACAATAGTTTAATGTATTCATAAAATAAAGTTTTATACATTTTTTGGTAGTGTTTTGACTCCGAATCCCTTTAACATTTGTTTCTTTCCTTCCTTGGTTCAGAGCTGCTGTTTTAAATACACATGCACACACACATAAGGAGTTTTTATTCACCTCTAGAACCAGAGGTCATGTTGGTACACTTAAAATTGTGACAGACTTTTGTGTACCTTAGACTTCTTGCCTGGGAAGTCATAAGAGATTTGTGCTTGTTGTAGAGAATCTGTGAGTTTTTCAGAAGATATGGAAAATAAAGATGCAATCTGATTAAAGATGAGCTGTCATAGTCGCCTGTCTAAATTCCAATGCTTTTTACCCGACAGGTTCTAGTGCTGCTCTCCTGTTGCTAGTGCTCTTCAGTGCGTAACTACCCATGCATCTTCCTTAATTCATTAAATGAGAAAGGCTTTTTTTGTTGTTTTTTTAATTAAATGGTGTTTTCTTGTTGTCTGGGACTGACCTGGGAGAGCAGCTTCCTGCAGCCAATTCTGGAGGGTTTTGCTTCACTGTTCCTCAAAGTTGGGTATTTCGGAAACACTCCTACATTTCAGTGATCTGGTAAGTTTTGCTCTCCCTTTCTCCACTCCAAAGTTGGCATTTTATCAGTCTTTCTGTCAATTAAACGATTTTAGACCTTTCTCAGTCTGGGGACACGGCCTAAGGTGTTAGAAACCAATAGCTGGGAATCTCCCGCTTGCTTTTTGGTTCCAGTGCACTGCTTAATTCCTACTGGCACGATGTTGCAGAGTTGACAAGTCTCCAAGCTGTGTTTGCTGGTGGCCCTTCCTAGAAGCATAAGAACATCAGCACCACCATGCTGGCTAAACACCATTCTCTGCATTCATGTTTCAACTGCTTACGCTCCCCCATAACAATTTCCTTTCCTGATATTGCTTTTACCAAAGGGAGGACTACATTTTACTGGTTGAGTTAGGCAATGCTTCTGTCTGCTGTCGAAGGGCCTTGTTTACAGCTTGGGAGGCAGAAGTGGGAATGGGGGAAGACACATAGCCCATGTGCTGTGACTGGAAACAACAGGACAAACCAGCAGCTGATGTGAACCGACTCAGCCACAGCAAAACAGAAACATAAATAATCTTGCAAGGAGCCATCTGCAGAGGTTAGGAAGAGGCTGCATGTGGTCAGCTCACAAGACACCCCCTCAGACAGGGGCTAGTTTCTTCTCCCTGTATCACAGTTTTGCCCTTTGAATGGTGATGCTGGTCAGACACAATAAGGTGAGTGCCCCTGTGCCCTGGGAGGCAAGGGTGGTTCCCGTGCTCCCTTCCCACTCTGTGCTCTCAGCAAAAGGGATGAAAAATCTTCAGTAAGTTTGGGGGACATGAGATGGTGGCTAAACCCCACATCTCTGTGAAGAGCAGGAAATATATGGCTGTGTTTCGCTCAGTTTACCTAATTTCCTGCTTCCTCCCAGGAAATTTGAAGCTTAAAGATGTACCTGTTCCTACAGATACACCTGTGACTCAGTAACCTTATCCTTCTCCTCACCACTTTGACTTGGGTTCCCACCTTATCAACTGTCTGCCACTCTACATGGACAAGCTATGGGATGATTTATTACGAAAGAAGAAGTTTTAACAAACAAGGACAAACACATTCTAATAAAAAAATTTAATTGAATGGCTTAAAAAGGTACCTCTCAGGTTCCTGTGCTAAGTGCTAATCCTATTTGCCTAGTCTCTTCTGTCCTCCCAAGTCTTTTTGTCTGACCTGTTACTGAAAATACAACTTCTCTGAAAAGTCTCTCCCTGCACCAAGAGCAAAGCAGGAGTATCCCAGCATGTCCTCTCTTTCCCACCTACCCCAAGTCATGCTGCCTTAAGTGTCCCTTGGCCTGAAGCCATTGGCAGTGACCCATAATCTGTCCATTTACTCAATCTCTGGCTTCTCTGATGACCCACCATCTCTATGAGGCAGCAGATGCTGTTTTCATTAGCTTGATCAGCCTGGATTGTCAATAGCTTCTGACAGCCCTGAGCTGCCTGGAGGTTACAGTGTGAGGAGAGCATGTGAAAGCTGGCAGCAGTACACCTGCCTGAAACCAGCAAAAACTGCTCAGCAATGATAGCAAGATGAAAAAAATATATATACACATAGATATATATATATGTGAAAATATGTATGAAAGAGCAGGAAAAAATTTCTACCCAAAGAAAGTTAAGGGTTAAATAGGTGTTGTCCTGGGAACATCCTACTCATGCAAGCAGAGATATTTAGATGGAAGAGAACTACTGGAGGACTGGGATCTAACCACTAGCTCAATGCAGGCCCAGCTTCAAAGCTAGGGGATGCTCTATAAGGAAGAATTCCTTCTATCCACTTCCTCCAGGAGCTGCTGCGATAGCCTCGTAATTCATTAAACTTCTGGATAAAAGTCTGGGTAGTAACTTACAAACAGTGAATCACAGACAGGTGTCTCAAAGGAGTTGCCAGCACAGCTTGTGCTTTGCTGGAAGGCAGTCTAAGGCAGTCTAGGGCTGAAGGCATCAGGTCCTGACAAAAGCCACATCTGTTCTGTGCATGGAGCCGAAAATATCCTTCCTATGGAATTCACCTCTACCAATACAAATGACTGCAGAAATCATCTGAGGGATTCAGTGCCCTGAAGGGAAAGAAAAAGAAAAAAAAAAGGCTCTCTGACAACTCCTGGATGCAAGGCTACCTCGGTTATAGGTACACAATGTTTGGGGGGAGACACAGGTACATGTATTGTGTGGCTTCAGTGCAACTTAAGTCCACTTTCAGGGAAAAGGGCAGAAGCAGTGCTATTCAAAAACCTGTATGCTACCTAATTCCTGTGATGCTAGAGACAGGCAGAAAGAGTCTGACCTCCTGAGGCTGATTACTGCAATTTTTTACTGGCTGTTACTATTATTGCCCTCTGGCGGCTATTTTATTATTTAGCAGCTAGATGTTAGAGATCAAGAATAGGTTCTCTGCTATCAGCCTGGGCACAAGCGGGAAAGAAGGCTAACACCTCATGGCTGTGATTGGACGTAGGCTTCAGGTCCCTCGACGTGTTAGTATCTGTTGCACCCTTCCACAGGAAAATCAGAATTTTACCTGGTAAGCCACCGAACACAGTACTTGGGTTGCAGGTATTTGCCTGAGGAGAAACTTTTCACAACACTAGGCAGGTAAATTGTTTGTAAAAACTACTTTGCTTTTACTCCGAATTTTCCAACCTAAAGATTTGCCAAGGTCTTCTCAAACATAAACCCCAAGTCTAGGCATCAGGGAACACAGAATACCTTAAAAGACATAGACATGGACATGTTGGAGCAGGTCCACAGGAGGGCCACAAAAATTATCAGAGAGCTGGAGCACCTCTCCTATGAGGACAGTCTGAGAGACTTAGAGTTGTTCAGCCTGGAGAAGAGAAGGCTCCAGGGAGACCCTACTGCCACCCTGCCTCTTAGTACCTGAAGGAGGCTTATAAGAAAGATGGGAACTAACTTTTCAGTAGGGCCTGGTGCAATAGCATAAGGTACATGCCCCATCCCTGGAAACATTCTAGGTCAGGCTTGATGGGTCTCTGAGCAACCTGATCTAGTTAAAGATGTCCCTGCTCACTTCAGGAAATTGGTTTAGATGACCTTTCAAGGTCCCTTCGAAACCAAACTATTCTATGATTCCATGGTTCTATGACATAAAATGACAAGGCACACTGAATCCTCCTGCTATTCTTCATGACGCCTGTGGCAGGAAATACTGTTCAGCAGCATGGAGCACCTTAAGTGGGAAAGCAGAAAGCAGCAGCCTTATCCAAATCATATCAAAGACAGCAATTTGAAAGCATGTTAAGAAATCCCTCCCTTTTTTCCCCATTACCGTACTGGCTGCATTCTTACAAACAGTGCTGTGGAACCATAAGTGGTCACAAAAGATACAGTCTCCAGTTCACTGACCACCGGAGATGCTCTCTGCAGGGCCAGCAGCCCAGAGGAAGATGCTGGTGCTCTGACTGCCAGGGGGCAGTGTGCCACCTGCAGAAACAATAACTTGAGGGAAAAGAAATACAGAAGGAAAAAAAAAAACAAAACAGGAAGGGTCACTCATACTTAGAAACAAGCATATTTTTAAGAAATTTACTGAACAGAAATTTATCTCACCATCAAAAGCTAGAGCACCATCCAAATGTTATGGCCACTTCTCCATCAACTACTGAGATAGCACAGTTTTTCTGGAAGAGTGGCAGGTACTATACTAGACTTCAATTTTAAAAATTTAACCAGAGCTTTCCTTGAAGGAAAAAAAAAAAAAGGGCTTTCAATTCAATTAAAAAAAGAAACCCAACCAACTTTCAAGTAGGTTATTTACTTTCCTTAGAACATGCAGACAGGTACATCAGGAAAGTGATAACTGAAAACATTTTGATTTTCAGAAGTTTTCACCCATTGCTTTTTTAGATGAAGAAAGTTTATAGCCCAAACCACGGCATTTTATTTAATAGGTCCTTATGTTCTATATTGGAGGAAAAGAAAAAAATATTCTAGTTTAAATGATAGATATGTGAGACTTCTTAATGCTAAAACATTTTTCTTTATTTAAAAGTGAATCTACTGGAAATAACAGGCTGACACTGTCTAAGACCAAAGGACCAGGCTGTACCTAATGTACATCAATGTCACCTGACATTTACGCTGCTAAAAGGAAGATAGTAAGCAGGTTCAGGCTTACCAATATATTTAAGCTAAATCCCCTGTCAAATCTCTATGATTTTCTTCACAGAATCCCAACACCAATCCTAGGAGTGGGAGACGGGGTTGGGATGTAATGTTGAAATTTCACTCAGACCTGAGGACCTAATTGCCTCCTGGTCCATTTCTCCATATTGAAACTTGGTGTGTTGCATGGGGGAGACCACAGCGTGGAAATCACATGGTCTCCAGCAGCTCTGGAAAGCCTTTCTTTGAGGAACCACAATGAGAAACCACAGTGAAGGTGAGAGCTGGGCCCAGTTTCTCGCAGGTCAGTAAAATGCTGCACAAGTGAAGAGGTTGCATGCCTCTGTTGTAAGTCAGCAACACAGCCTTGCAGAAGGCCCGGCCAACAACTCCATCAAGGGCACCTCCAGGGCCTGGTCTTCTTTAAACCAGCCCAGATGGGGCCAAAGCCATGTGAGGACAACAGGCACCATGATCCTCCTCATTAAGCTGTGGGCCTACCTTCCCCATCACCCCATGGACTCAGCCCTACAAGTCCTCCCAAGGGACCAGCCTTCCTCTGGGCTCTGGCAACCCCACAGCACCAAGTCCTTAATCTTGGCCTTAATTTGCCCTGGTGGCCCTGACTACCTTCCTCTGGGACCTCCTGGATTGAGACACAGCACCGTAACTCTGGAGATGAGCAACGTATTTGTCTGGAATTGACAGGGAGAGGTTAGCATGAATTTTCACAATTGTGTACAACCTTTCTGGTTCTGGAACTAAAGGAGAAAGACATCTCTGGAAAAAGGTTCACGCTGGAGTTCTGCAATTGGAGAGGCAGCAGGGAACAGTTTGCAGGGTGCTGGGCTAGCATTTGGGAGCCCCAGGCTCAGTTCTCAGCTCTGCCACAGGTTTCCTACGTGCCCATGGACTATGTACTGAAGCTCTCTGCACTGTCTCTTTTGTGCAGGGGACGCTGCAAAACCAATCGTGCAAAATGAAGTCAGCCATACGTGCTGGATTGGGACAATTCTGATAAACGGAGAGTGAGCAAATACCTCAGCAACGTATTTTCCACATCCTAACAATAATCACTTCCCTCTCCTGTACGTTGTCCTTCATGTAGAGAAACTGCAGCCACATTTGCCCTCTCATCTTCCCCAGGCTGAACAAATCTTGGTTCTAAAGAATCTCCTTGCATATTATGTGCTCCAGTCTGCACAAATATTGGAGATCCTTCTCTGGATTTGCTTCAGCTTGTTAACATCTCTCATGAAATATGGAGCTCAAAACTAGGCACAGTGCCAGATGTGGCCTCGCTAAAGGGAAATAAAAACTTCCTTTGATCTGTTGGCCGTCCTTTTGCTAATGTAACCCAAAATACCATTGTTTTTTTTAATGGTTGCATTAATAGTCTTTTATACACTAAGGAGTCTCAGAGGGCAAGGAGTGGCAAAGGCAGAGGCTGTAAACTGGGGATTCCCCCTCCAGCCTCTCAAGGGAGCTGCCAGACATTCATTTAAGAGAGTTTTGTGTAAGAGCATGACAATGGGGTGAGGCTGTTGTCTGGATTTTGTTAAGTGATTTGCAAACAAATTAAAGTGTTGTGGAACAGACTAGTCCCTATGGAGCTTAGCAATGCTCAATTGCATTCCCACTGTTGCTAAGGAAAGCAGAGGATAGTCACCATCTTTGACACACATTTGCAGGCCATGACCTAAAGCTGTCTCAGTGGCTTCAGAGTTCTGGTCAGTACTGGCCGTGTAACTTAAGATGTGCTCATAAGAGAAAAGAGCTCCAAATCTCCTTTGCATTCTGTTTGTTTGTTTGTTTGTTTTGCTCTTTATTTAATACTGTACTGAAAATAATTACTTTATTGAAGCCCTTCTGCTCTGCATCAGTTTAAGCAATGGAGGACAGAATTAGGTCCCAGGTATTTAGCTGCAGATGACTTGGCTCAGAAAAAATGACCCAACTGCAAGCTCTTGCACCTCACATTTGGAATCACAAATGACCCAGCCAAAGTCAAGAAGGCATTTGGTTTCCTTATCAGAATGCAAGAGTAAAGGAGAAGGTAAGAATCTCTTCCAACTGTTGGGTAAATGAGGGGGAGACTGAGGCTAAGGCAAGTAGTGTGGGAATATCTAAGTTCAATATATATAATGCAAACTGGAATTACAGTTAACTGTGGTGACCAATCCTGGCTGATGAACTAGCTGTCATTGGAAAAAAATCTTAAAGCCAAACAACCAAGCATGCAGCCACAAGCGGAGATTTCTTTTTTCTCTCCAGCCAAGCTCTGCATCCAGCTCAACCCAAAAGCATGTTTGTTTTGGAAGCCATAGTCTGCTGAAAAGTGTTTGGCCAAAATCCAAGGGGCCAATAAGTCCAGATGAGCTGAACAAGCTGTGCGCTTGGATCATGAGATGCAAACTTATTATTCAATCCTGGATTGTATGTGTGCATATTATTCTTGGTTATTTTTTTTACAGGGTGCGGACCAAAATGCCTTGATCAGGACTGAATTTCTGTCCCCTAAATTAACTGTTTACAATTAACAATTTTATTGTGTGCTTGTGATTTCATGGTCCAGAGCTCACAGCACTAGAATAGCTCCTCTAAGGACAATGTGACCATACCAACTTACGTCAAATGAGCAATCGTCAACTGTAATGTATAAAACAACAGAGTTGTTTGCAATTATATTTATTTCAGGGCTATCTGGAGAACATCTATTTTTCTTTTTAAAATATTATGAGAACTGATCCATCCTGAGCCATTCCAGGTGATCAGAGCCTGGTCTGTTTTTTTCCTGGGGTTACTCTCTTTGTGACCTGAGCCAAAGGCTCACTGGGCCAACACAAATCTTCTAGTTTATTGAAGAGGTAATAGACCTGCTGAAAAAATATAAGGGAAGTAGTTAAGATAACTGATATAGTTGTCATTCAGTGAGAACATTTTCTTTTTCAATAGTGTTTTAACTACCTCAGTTATTCAGTGAAGAACAAATCAGCTCACATTTACCACAGGGTCAGAACGCAAGCATCTGGAGACATGACAAATCCTTACCCTACCTTGACTCTTGACAATGCTTCCACACAGTCATGGAAGAAGGGCTATGGAAAAGATAATAAATAAGATTTTTTTTTGTTGGTTTTTTTTTTAAAGTGTTAGGTTGCTCTTCTAAGTTTTAAAAGAAAATGTCAGCCAGCAAATCTTTGTACTTGGAAAACTGAACAGTTTGATGACAGTTCAAAACTTCAATAAAGATGATAAAACCAGCCTGCTTGTCTTTTTTGAAACAGAATGTATTTCCCAACCAGTCCTGACATGACACCAGCTTGTGTCAGCTGTGAAAGTGGCCAAAGATCAGCAGGGCTGAGGTGCAGGATCAGTGTCCCAGCAGCTGATGAACCTGTGCAACCAGAGCGCAATGCGTCTCTCACGTTCCTCCTTGTCAGCAGCATGACATGCTAAAACGGCAACATGAAGAAATACTGTGTCTGCAATACACAAAGAAATACTATTACTGCAAATCTACCTGAAAAGCCACTCTGTGACGGAAAATCCGAATCAGGAGCAGACTTCAAGATATATCTTTGCCAGATTTCCATACAAACTAATTGATCCTTTTCTGTATGCTCCAGGTGCCCCCATCACAGAAAAACCTCAACAGACAGACCCCAGCTCCTGAGCAAAGTTGAGCTAATACAGTTTTAGGTGAAAAAACTAAGTCACTGTTACTCATTTTGCCCCACCTTCTACAAAGTTTGATCTCCATGTTGCTTTAAAAGTTTTCAGAATCATGCATTGGTCTCACAGCAGCTTGGAAAACCTCTCCATCTTCCTTACATTAGAAGCACTGGGTACAAGAGCAATGCTCGGTTCAATCATGGGCTTCTTTATTCACTGCTTCGATTTTCAGATTAAAAAATTACTCTTAAAACTTAAAACAGAGAAAATGTTTCTCAAATGAGGCTTTAATTTCAAAGACACCCTACTAAAAGTAAGTCTTATAGCTAAAGAGTAGCATATGCAGTTGTACTGAGACAATTCTAATGATATTGGTCATATGCATATTATTACTGCCCCATGGTAAAAGGGCCCTTGGCTGATGATGAGGCTGTCTGTATATTTTGTATTTGAAAGTTTCGTTGCATTCCTCCCCTCCCTCTTTGCATTTTCCATTCTTTATTTCTCTAACCAAAGTGTTTCCATCTCTTCTTCCAGAATTCACAATTGAGAACAACATGAACCCAAAAGACTAGAGTAAGTTTAAAACCAGGTTAGAACAAAGTTTATTATCTAGACTCATCTTCTATCTAACAAAGAAAACTTGCTCACTGAAGACCTTGTGCACTCAAATTTTTTAGTATCTCCAGGGCTGTGGGCTACAGCCTATCTGGGCACCTGCTTGAGTGCTGCATCATTCTCAGGGGAAGAATTTTTAACTTCCCTGCAACAAAAATTTCAGACTGTTTAAAACAAAGCACTATCCATGGAGATAACTGGGAACCAATTCACTCACTTTCTTCCTTTTTTTTCTTTTGTTTTCTGACTAAAAAAGTAAAAAGTATGTTCTGCTCTTGCTTTATTAGTTTTAATTCCTCCTCTTTCCAGTGTCATTCATTAACCTACTGTCACTCTGTTTGGTTTGCAAACACTAGTCAGAAATACTATCCATGGAGATAACTGGGAACCAATTCACTCACTTTCTTCCTTTTTTTTCTTTTGTTTTCTGACTAAAAAAGTAAAAAGTATGTTCTGCTCTTGCTTTATTAGTTTTAATTCCTCCTCTTTCCAGTGTCATTCATTAACCTACTGTCACTCAGAACACTACTCAGAAATACTTTATAGCTGCATTTCAAATCTGTTTCTCAAAATCTTTTGTAAGATCAGTGTATTTTGTAAATCTGATGCTAGAGAGGGCTATATTTAAAATGCCCTCTCTTCTTCAGAAAGAAATTCAGAACTTGCATAATTACTAAAACTCAAGTGCAAAGCTGTGGAGGTAGGCTGGTGAGATTAGACTGTCTAGACAATATCTTCACTTGTGTCTAGATAAAATATCATTGCTGTGAAGTTGAAAACTAAAGGGTTGTGAATACTGTACTGAATTTTTCCTCCCCAAAACACATTTGTAAACATAGAATAAGGAAAAGTAATGTTAAATTAAAAAAAAAGGTGTTTTTAAAATTTTTGCTTCTGCTTATAAGACTGTCATTACCACCCCTCCTAGCCCCCCGTGTAAGGGCATGCATTTTTCAAGAGTAAACTTGTGTTGTGGTTGAGAAATCAAACATCCTTCAAAGACTCCAAGTAGTCCGTCATGCTAGCAAACTACATTTTATAATATCAGACTTCAAATTAAGTGCCACCAACCCCTATCGGTTTTTATGAGCAACAAGGAGTTCACACATCAAAACATGCTGAGCATGTGGATTTTATTTTATAGAGGTTGAACTGAAGCAAATCAAGGTGTTCAGGCTGGAATCTGAGCGGCAAGAGCAACAATCAAAGGATGCTCAGAGAAAGCATGCAGAGATCTCCATGTGAAAGCTTAGATTGAGTTGGGCTCTCTAGTTTTGAGGAGGAAAGACACCTGAGAGCTGAGACGTGTAGAGGCAGATATAGCTTGAAACTCTTTCACTTTTATGGTAACTTAGATGAAATTAGAGGTTGCACATTGAGAAATCAAATTGTATGGTTTTAAGTATATAGACCTATTTTAAACCACAGGTTATTAGGGCGACTTGATACTACAAGGCACTGAGAAAGGGCATTCGGTTCAACCACCTGCATCACTCAAGCAGATTACCTCAGAGTTTGCTCATATACAAAGAGCAGCAGCTACCACGGACAAACATGAGAAAAGGTCTATCTTCATGCTCCCTTCCTTTTCCTTCTTGATGTACCCCCTCATACCCGTACCTCCCACCTTGACCACTTGTCCCCCACTTATTCCTGATGTTGGGATCCACCCCCAAATAGCCACCAACTTTTCTCCTTTGTCTCACCCTAGGGCAAGGACATCCTCTCATCTACCTATTACCAAGTGCAACAGATCCTCTAAAGAGTTGATTGCGTCTGGGTGCTGACCTGAGCTGCAGGAGAAACAGTTCCCCACATGTGGAAGGGCCTTCTCGTCCCCAGAAGAATGGGTGTCACAACCTGTGAGTCTCCATTTGAGTAAAACAGAAGATTTTTTTTGAAATGGAGGACATCCACAGCTCTCATCGCAGATTGTAACCATTCTCTATTCCACAATACCTAAGAAAACTCAGACCCTTTAAAATGACAGAAACACTCTCTGTTCAGAAAACACAACCTTTTAGGGACTGGTTCTGCTTTGACTGGGAGCTCTGCCAAGGATTTCAGCTGCAGGAGGAATGAGGCCCTTCATTTTGGTTAGTTAGAGCAAAACACAAACAGCATCACAAATGCCCATCTGGGACACATGCAGGCAGGGAAGTCTGTTTTCTTACCTACCTCCTCCTCAGAATATAGTGAAATATTGGGGCTTCCTCTTTCTTGCATTACATTTCTTGCATTACAGTCTTCCTTGTTGCATTACATTTTGAAAGCTCACAGTCTCTAAAACCAGTGGTAAAACCTGCCCCCTCTCTCCCTCCCCATTTTGGACTTGTGAACCAGAGCTGAAGGCTTTTGTCAGACTTTTGCCTGACTGGAAAGAAAAGTGCTAGGAAAAAAAGTCAGACACTTCTTGGGAAGACCGTGCATCCTGCATTCTCTAGAGAAAGGCACCAAGGAAGCTACTCTAGCAATGTCACTGTCTGAGCTGACTGTGCAGGTGACTTAGCACTTCTGAAATTGGAAATGGGTTTCCAGAACGCCTACTACAGAGAAAGGGGGAGGGAGGGGGAAACAGAAAACCCAAAACAACATGTTTGGCAAGCACATTGCAGAAACTGCTGCGGTACATGCCGCGGTCCCAGAGCCAGTGGGCTGTGCTTACCTCATTTGTTTCACGTAGGTGAACCTAGCCAGGATGTTTTCTTTAGTCGTGGGCAGTGTGACAAGAATGGGACATCCAAATAAGGTCACTCAGGATGTGTTTAACAACACCGGGTAAAGTCTGTGGCACAGGCTCATGCACACACACACACACACACACAGAGCATCCACTGTACATACCGTCGACTTAGTGCGTCATTATTCCTAGAATAACTTCTGGAGAGGCACTCCACCCTTGTACTTCCAATGCTGAAGATGTGATTGTCTCAGAGTTGGTTATTACAGTGATTTTAAGGAAGGGAAGGCAGAGGGACGGGCCCCTGATTTCTCAGACCCCTTTGAAGGGATGCAATGCGAAGAAAATTGTTGAAAGCAGAGGTAGTTTCAAATCTGTCAACTCAAACTCCCTTGTAATTTCTGTAACGGCAGAGAACAAGAAGCTTCCTGAGACCACACCAGATACCCAGATAGCACAGAGTTCTGCTAAAGGACAGGAACACACCTGTTTAAATAAAAGGCAATATGCTTTATTAAGCAACAGTGCTACAGGTGTTCCTACGTGATGAAAGGTAGCCCAGTACTGCAAGGGAACGTGCATTTTGACTTGTAGGAAAATCCTTGGAAGGCAATCCCAATCAAACCCTATATTGAGCAGGAAACACCTTTCTTTAATCTGTAAATTTCTTATGGTGCATAAAGCACTTTCAAGGGGTCTGGAAAAGGTAACTGAGAGCAAGTAACTTAGAGTAACTTAAATCGGTTGCAAAAAGGCTTCCTTTTGCATTTTAAGTCCTCTGCAATTGACTGAAGTGACAAGCAGTAAAAGAAAGGAGTTACTCTGCTAGAAGAGGAACAAAGGATGACATACAGTTGCTGAGATTTGGGGTTTACAGATTTGAAATGGCCAGTTTTGATCAAAAAATTATGTAGGGCTGAAACACAAAGCACTCAAAATGGGGAACAGTCAGATCCCAGGCTGCTCCCATGACCCTAACTAAGTTCCTTCTTTGTACCTTTTTGGGTACAATTTGCAGTTACAAAACTTTCCACTGAACTTTTGCTTCATTTAGCAGAGAAAGTTGCTTTGTTCATTTACAGATATTCAGTGCTTTGTATCCCATTTGCTGTGTGTTCTGGCACATGATGTGCCAGCGAGGCACAGACATCATGACTGAGGCACCTGTCCTGCCTAAGCACTCATCACTGGCTTAACCAGACCAGTCCTGCCTCTTGAGCAGGGAGGCATCAGGAGCCTGGGATGAAGGCATGGCAGAATCATAGAATTTAATCACAGAATCACAGAATGCTAGGAGTTGGAAGGGACCTCAAAAGATCATCTAGTCCAACTCCCCTGCCTGAGCAGGATCCCCTACAGTAGGGCACACAGGAACTCGTCCAGGCGGGTTTTGAAAGTCTCCAGAGAAGGAGACTCCACAACCTCCCTGGGCAGCCTGTTCCAGTGCTCTGTCACCCTCACAGTGAAAAAGTTTTTTCTAATGTTTTTTTGTGGAACCTCTTATGTACCAGCCTGTATCCAGCTTGTTGCCCCTTGTTCTCCTGACACTCACCCTTTACATATTTATAAACATTAATGAGGTCACCCCTCAGAGGCGGGAAGAATGAGACCCGCTAAAAGAGAGATCGTCAATGATTTTCTCACACGAATTTCATTCTGCAAGCTGAAGCCTGTCTTATCCGTCTTTTCCTTTTAACATTGCTCTGAAGTGAGAATTTCCTCACTCTAACTCAGTTGTTTCGGATACCCATCATGGATGATGGTACTTTTGGGCTATCTCCCAGTTGCCTTCTCAGGACACTTCCAAGGAAAGCCCGACACTACCGTGGCACCTGACACGGGCTGTGCAGCATCCCTGCAATGGCAATGCAGCTATCCTGACCATGTTCAGTCCTGAGGCAAGTCAGACTTTTCCTTTCCCACCAGCATGTCTCAGGCTCCACATGTGCTCTCACTCATGTTTTCGCAGCACCCACTTTCCCTCCTACCTGTTTAAAAGTCTAGGCTCCTCATTGGAAGGACTAACCTATTTTCATATTTGAACAAGACTTAGCACTACGTGAATTACCCATTTGAATGATGGCAGCAGCTAAGAGGAACAGCAGTTCTGAGTTTGTTGAAGTAATTTTGGCCTTCGAATTTGGTTCAATTTCTTCATTTCTTCTAAAACAAGTAAAATCTCTATGACTCTGCAGGTAATTCTTTACTGAGAACTGAGAAAAGCTATCTCAGTTCATCAAACAGAACTGTATAGAGGTCTAAAAGAACAATATCAACATAGGTGGTAAAAGTTGCAGAAATATTATCATTATTGATGCAACAGCCGAACAGTACATGAGAAGAAAGGTTGTCATCACTTCTATCGACCAACAGACACAAATGAAGAAAGACACAAGATTTTGTACATCTGGTTACTTCAGCAGCAACTGAATGGGTAGGAGGATGTAAGTGGCATACAGACAGCAGGAGAAAATGGATCAGCCTGAAATAAAAATGAAATGGACTGTTAAAAAAACCCACATGCAGTGGGCATTTATAGGTTTAAAGCAACAACAACAATAAAGTCTATGAAAAGGCAAAATTTACATTATCGTCCTCACAAGCAGAGACTTAAATTCACTTTAACCAGGTGATTTAAGCAGAACTCGACAACTTTGCTGACACTATGGGAAACCTTTGAAAATGCCAAACAATTTATATATGTGAAAGTAGTTTCTGCATTTTTGACACGTAAAAAAAAAGGAACAGCCGCTCACAACTGGCATGTGCTAAAATGAGGTTTGAATAAACTTCTCAAACATCTGAGAAGGGTTTATCTGCAGCTAAGACACTAGAGTGAGATCAGATCAGTGCATAACGGCAAGCACAGAAAAATTTCCCGATGAATATGGAATAGTAAGCCAGAAAAATTGTATCCATAAAAGAATCACAAAAAATTCCTAGATGCCATAGTATCCTATAAGTGCCTCTTGCAGAAACTTTTGCAAATGCTTCTGCGATTATCCACATTTCCATGGTTGTCTATTGAGAAGGACCAAAAGAAAAACAAAGCAAACAAACAACAAAAATGCCTGTTTTAATAACAGAGTGAAAAATATTTGTGGATAATTTCAGTAGTAAATAGTTACATCACTTTAGAAAAAAGGAAAAAATAATACTCCTTTCCTTCCAAGCTGTCTTTTAGGAAAAAATAATACTCCTTTCCTTCCAAGCTGTCTTTTAATTTAAAGCATTTCAGATGATAGAAGGAGTAAAACCTCTGTAGCGTGCATTGCATCTCAGTGAAGACAGCTTTGTCAGTCTACTCAGTTTAAGATATGACCCTTATACACTTTGGCTAAAAGCTGCTGTCATTTACACAGGTGTATATACACTGACGCAAGTCTCTAAATTTACACAGGTGTGACAGAAGAGTTTGGCAGAGTTTTGCTAATTTTAAACAATAAAAAAAGATCAGATCAACTTTTGCAGTTCGTTACAGTTGCATCAATCCATAATATGTTTGGTGCTGATGGCACTGATCCACAGCTTGTTAATAAAACTAAGAATTTTGCATAGTGTATCCAGCTAAAACTGTAACTGAACATAAGACTGCTACAATTAAAATCCTCAGACTTCTGAAAAAAAAAAGTATTGTTTGGTACTCTTTTCAGTTTTTTATTAATTTTTGAAAGAAATCTTAACACAGTCTAATTTTATAACCTGTTATTTCTATCATCTTTTTTTTACCTGTATACAGTGTCACAACAGTACAGCATTTTCATACAATAAATGGAACCCTATTTTTTAAATCAGGAAATTTGTCTGTAAAGACAGAACATTGTCAGGACAACTAAAAGCAGGTATTGAGACTTGGAACATTTTTTGACATCGCTGTCTGTTTATTACTTTTCAGCCTGGTCATGTCCCTTTATAGCTCTTTCAAGCTCTCTTTCTGTACCTGATGTAATAAAAATATGCTAATATGGTCTGATTCAGATCTTAGATCTACTGTCCACGCTAACCCGTATGACTGTAAAAGACTGCTGGCCAGATGTGCAATGCAGGAGGAAACATGCAGGTTTTAAGTGTTTTACGGGTAATTTTCAGTGGTTTAGACAACTTAAAATTATTTAGGTAACTCAGAATGAAACAGGAGAAATAAGAAGGAAAGTCTCTTTGAAGTAGATTGTGCTTATATCAAGTTTCCTTTCCTTAAATGGAGTGACACAAATATCCCTGCTAAACTTACTCTGTAATGGAGGGGGAATCAGGCTCGGGACAACCTAATATCAGCCTTTGAAACATTTGCAAAAAAGTCTTCGCTGTGTTTCATGTTTCCACTAAATCTGAGTGTAGTTTGGAAACAGAGAGGAAAGGTGAAAATCTGCATAAACATATCTGGAAAAAAAAAAAAAAAAAGAGTGATAATCCAGGTCTGACGGGTCATTCTCTTCAGTAAAAGTCAAGTGCAGTGGATTGCTCTTCCTGGATCTAACAGCAGGGGCGTGGGAAGTTTTCAGATGTCATAGGGTTGTAGATAACATTTGAACATATGATTAGCTTTCGTGAGCTGTCTTTAGAAACCTTACATTTTTTCCCCCCCGCACCTTAGCCAGAGATCCTTCCCTTGAGGTTTCAGGACACTTAAAATGTTGCTTTGCCAAAAATCAAGGATGTGGAGAAGTTTTTCCTGTGTGATGTCACTTTGCTGCCCTTTATAAGCCTCTGCAGAGAAGAAGAGAACCTAGCTGAGGGTTCACACTCCAGACACAGGAGACCAAGGGCAAGCAGAGAAGCGCAGAGCTGTATCAAGCTGCAGATATCGACCAACATCTGGGAAGCGTGAGCAATGCCGCAGAGCAGCCCCTGCAGCCGCCCGGGGTTTACACTGCTGGTACTCTGCATCCTGAAAGCTGCCCTCGCCTTTCCCAATTCCTCTCCGCTGCTGAATCCCAGCTGGGGGAATGGAGATCACCTGATGCACCTCTACACGGATACAGAGAGGAACAGCTTCCATCTCCAAATCAATGCTGATGGCTACGTCGATGGTGTTCCTCACCAAACCATATACAGTAAGTAGCTTGTTATGGACCCTCAGCCTTTGTGGGAGTATGGGAAGGGAAAACAAGACTTTTGCTTTCTTGCTACCTGTAGAAAATCCCTTCCTCTTGTTAGGCAGGGAAGAGGAGTATAGCTATGACATGGAAAATATACATAATTATATTATCTCTTTTCTATAACAAATAAACAAAGTAATTCCAGAGAAATCTAATGGATGGGGAATTACATTCCTCGCCTAAGAGAGGTAAAGTTCTATCTTTCCAGTAACATTCTGCAAGCAAAAACTATGTTAATTGTCCTTCAGGATTTTACACATGGCTTCTTGTGGAAGTTCCTGTTAGAGGTTGGTGATGACAGCCCCCAAGTAGCTATTTCCCATTGCAGTGACAATATCACCAAAGGAACTGCACTGAGAAAACTCACCACAGTGAGCATAGCATCTGTAAAATAGCATCCGTAAAATCTTTATTTTGGGGTAGAGAGCTGACAATGACTGAAACTAATTCTAATGTGCAGACATGGGTATGGAAAGGTCATTTAAAAAGGGGTAAACCACAAATGGCTAGACTGTCATGAAAGAAGTGCTAAGCCCTTGTGGTTCATGAGAAATAACTATTCCCTACTGTAACTAAAAGATTCTCATATTGTCTCATCATAATTAATTTTCATGGAAAAGTAAGGTATTCTTCCTTTAATGAATACCTGACACAAACACTACCATTAGTAGAAAAATGGGATTTTTTAAAGTTCTTTCACAGTATTTCAAAAGTAGTTTTCTTTTAGCAGCACTAAAATTACAAGCAGCTAGGTATCATAAAGTCATGTTTATTATTATCATTGCATAACATCTTCTTCATACATCCAATTAAAAATTGTGTTTATAATAATGTTCTTACATTAGTATGTAAGGACCAAAGGATGTTTTATAATTTAGCCAAGTAGAAAAAACGATCAAGTTTGCTATTTTGTTTTATTTTTTTAGGAATTACTA
>NW_009698591.1:0-3026 GCF_000703405.1 Apaloderma vittatum | reverse complement strand
GCACTGTCTTGTTATTCTTCTTTCATATTTAAAGGTTTTATAAAACTCATTTTAAGTATGTTGGTAAAGAACTAGTGTGATGTTTTACAGAACAACAGACAGCAAAATAATCATGTTTTTTTTCTCATATCTGCCATGAAGCAAATACACCAGTATTTGGAATGATGAAGCAGGAAGGGTGGAAATCAAATTATGAAGGAGGTCATGAAAGGGAGGGTGACTGGATCACTGCAAGGTCACCATGGTACCACTGAGACACCAGGCTGGACGTGTACAGCCCTCCCAGGCAGGACCTGAGAGCTAGAGCAGGCAGCCAGTCCAACATAATTCAACCACACACTCACTTGGAGAGGAGAGCAAACCACCTGCTCAGCAGGTCAAGGGAAGATGTTATTCCCATTTTACTCAGCACTGGTGAACTTGCTCTTGGAGCTCTATAGCAAGGCCAGTTCAAGATGGATGTGGAGAAACTGGAGCTGGTCTGGCAGAATGTTTACAGGATGGTCAGGGGCCTTGAGCACTGGCTGAAGGAGCTGATATTGCTTAGCATAGCAAAAGGATGGTTAAAGCTAGTCTAATACCACAGGACAGTCACAAAGATGAGGGAGACAAACTTCCCTTGCTAATGGCTAATGACAGAAATTAGGGCAATGTCCCCAGGCTGTGGGTTGGGACATTAGGCAAAAAGAGTTCTCTCTGGAAGCTAGTGCAGCACTAGAATAGATCACTCAGAAAAGGTGGTGGCATCCCTATCTTGGAAGCTTTCCAAAACTCAGACAGACGTAAACATGGATGACCTGATCTAGAGTGGACAATAGTCCCAAGTAATGTGAGAGGTTGCTTCAGACACCAGAGGACACTTCCAGCCAGAGCATCTGTGGATCTGTAAGACATTGGGACAGTGTTGAACTGGGTCGTGGATTTGACAACTTTGTTTTTCTAAACAGGTGCCCTAATGATCAAGTCTGAAGGTGCTGGCTCAGTAATAATCACGGGTGTGAAGAGTGGACGTTACCTATGTATGGACACAAAAGGAAACGTTTTTGGTTCGGTGAGTGATCTTTACTAAGACTCAGGTCTAAAAGGCGGGTGCAGTCTGCCACTGTGGTGTCTATTTTCTCAGCTAGAGCAAAATCTGTACAGCTGCAGTAGGAGGATGTAGATTTAAGCAAGCTGAGGACCTGCCATTTAGGTTAAACTTTCCTCTTCTCTTTGGTTTTATTGATCTGTAAAGCTGACAAAAATTATCTGAGTTCCTGCTTGGGTGAAGGAAGGTGGAGTGAAATCCAGTGATGGAACAATCTGAATTCCTGCTCCAGCATAGACCCATGGGTTGGGAGTAGCTCAAACAATACAGCCCTCTGAATAAAAAAAAAAAAAACAACAACCCGCAATATAATCATTATAATACTTTTGCTGAAAACATGGGCATGCAGATCTACACTTGAATAAGCCTGAATTGTCTGAGTTACAGAGTTGGCAGATCAGGATCTAGAGAACAAGTCTTGTGGTCTTGTAAGGAGCAGCTGAGGGAACTCGGATTGTTTGGCCTGGAGAAAAGGAGGCTGAAGGGAGACCTTATTGCTCTCTACAACTACCTGAAAGAATCATAGAATCATAGAATGTTAGGGGTTGGAAGTGACCTCAAAAGATCATCTAGTCCAACCCTCCTGCCAGAGCAGGATCACATCCAGGAGGGTTTTGAAAGTCTCCAGAGAAGGAGACTCCACAATCTCCACGAAGATTGTGGCAAGGTGGATGTCAGTCTCTTCTCCCAGGTAACAAGTGATAGGACATGAGGAAATGGCCTCAAGTTGCAGCAAGGGAGGTTTAGATTGGGCATTAGGAAAAATTTCTTCAACGAAAGGCTTGTCAAGCACTTGGAACAAGCTGTCCAGGGAAGTGGTGGAGACACCATCTCTGGAGATATTTAAAAGACCTATGGATGTGGTGCTCAGGGACATGGTTTAGTGGTGGAACTGGCATTGCTAGGTTAATGGTTGGACTCAATGATCTCAAAGGTTTTTTCCACCTAAATGATTCTATGATTCCATGGTCAGAAAAATATGCTGCAAGATTTCACCCCTCATTCCATCTTTAGTCAGCACTTGCCCTTCACCAAATCCCTCTGCTCACAGGTGCCATGTTTTTTTCCCTAAGCATTACTTCAGTCAAGAGGACTGCGTGTTCCACCACAGGACACTGGAAAATGGATATGATGTGTACCAGTCTCCCAAACACCACTTCCTGGTTAGCTTAGGCAGAGTTAAACAAGCTTTCTTCCCTGGTATGAACCCACCACCATACTCCCAGTTTTTGTCCAGGAGAAATGAAATCCCTTTGTTTCGATTCAACACACCAGAGCCCCACAGAAATACTAGAAGTGTAGATATTGATCCAATGGATCCTCACCAGATCCTGGTCCCGCAGAGAAAGATCTCTGCCTTCGGATCTCAGTTACATCAGCAAGCAGACTTTTCCCACATGCCCAGAGAACCCATGAGAATCAACCAGAACGATGTGGTCAACCCAGATGACCCACATGCTATGATGGATGCCAGGAGGTATGCAAGTCCTCGCTTTTATATTACAAGATAACCGTGGGCTCACCACTTGCAAACTGAAGACATGGGTGGATACAATAGACAAAAGGAACTGCGTAGCACCCTCAGTCTGAAGGTCAAAACAGCTATTTAGAAACATGGAAGACATTGGGAAAAAATCATTAATTTCAAATTTTGTACTTACAGATGACAGTTTACCAAAAAAAAAACCCCAAAAGTTGGACATTTTCCAGTTGGGGCTTTGCCGTACTGAAAAGGAGAAAATTTTTTTTGAAAGATTAATACAAACCAAACCTTTCAGGGTCTGAATCACTTTAAGTATGCATTGGTGATAAAAAGAAATCACTTGTATGAAATGAGAAACTGATGTTGCATGACTGATGTAAGTGGGAAGGCACCTGGAGCATGCAAGATTCCAATAGAGACACAACCTATGGTGTGTTATTATATATTATATTATTA
>NW_009698590.1:0-1454 GCF_000703405.1 Apaloderma vittatum | reverse complement strand
GGCCACAGGCTTCTTTTATCTACAAGCTAACCTGCCTGCTCCCAAGTCAGGACGAGACATCTCTACTCAACCAAGGGTTCTTGCTGTATTTGCCCTTCTGCCTCTTCTCCCAGAATCCAACAGAAAACAAAACTTTATTGGTACTAAAGCTAGGTCATACAGAACATACTGCAGGATACATTAGGGGAGAGAGAGAGCCACCTATCTTTGTAGGATAAATATCTCTATATTTGGCTCAGCACCTGTCTTTATCGCTGGAATCACACATGGTTTATCCTGCTGCATTCCCTCCTGCTGTTCAGCTTGGCTTTTCAAAAACACCCAGGGAAAGCAGGTGATCAAACACCCTTGGTATTCATTCAGATGCAAGTGAGATGCAAGTCCGTAAAATACTCAGGCTCCACTGCAAGTCCTGCCATTAAGCCCAGCATACTACATACAATCTTACCTACGCTTTGTGCCTCATTTCAAGGGAGCCCCAAACACTTTGCAAAGATGACAGATGCTGCCCTACCTTCACCCACAGAAGCAGATCTGGACTGAGAAAGTGGCTGTTCTTCAAAATCCCCCACAACAGCTCAGTGCTGTTCTTCTCTAGAGTCTCAGAAGAGGTGCTACCGTGACAGCATCCCTGTCACCTACTTGGTGTCCTATTGTCTCTGCTCTTGGGGAAAAAAAAAACTAGTCTCTTTCGATAAGAACAAGTTTCCACGAGACGCTATGCTCAGCCAAGTTTCTCAACTCATCTGTTTCCTGGGTACAAAGTCTCTTCTGCATAGAACCGCCACTGCAGTTCAAGGCTGGCTTCCCTCCTGGGGTGGATGGGCAGCATGAACAATGGACATACAATTACTTCTTCCTCTATCAAAACCCAGACAAAATAAAATCCAAAACCTACAGTGTTTCTAGTGCATGTGGGTAAAAGTTTCATTTAGTTTAAAGCTAAAGCACTGCAAAATATTTAAAATCATGAGAGCTGCTTCCCTCTTTTCTGGTTTAAATGCCAGGCTACTGGCCACGTTCAAGTCATACGACATAAAACATGGTAGTTCTTTGGCACCAGTATCCATCCTTACATGTGGACTTGCAAGATTTTTCTCTCTCTCATACGACAAAACATTATGGCGCCAGACCAAATTTGGACAAAAATCAGAACACACTAGATATTCCTCTACGCTGGGCTGTTACATATATTAGGAATTGTCACGCTGCAACGACGATGACTTGATTGGCACCCACTGTGCACAGACAGGCACCCAAGGGCCAGCCATGGAGCCCAGGGCTCACAGAAGCAGAAAGGATCCAAGTCTTGATGTGTTTTCTCTTGCTGCTGCACTACGTCTTCCCTGCGACCCAGAGAGGTCCAGCCTCCTGACACATGGGAATTATTTTCCTTCTTTCTTCCCATTCATAAGAAAGATGGTTTCCACTACCCTTTGCAACAGGGAAAACGC
>NW_009698589.1:0-254 GCF_000703405.1 Apaloderma vittatum | reverse complement strand
TCCAGCCCCCAGGCCCTCCCCCTGACTGCCACAACTTTTCAAATATCATGGAGAGTGGCTCGGCAACGCCATCAGGCAACCCCCTCAGGACTCCAGGATGCACCTCGTCAGGTCCCAGGGACTTGTGTCTGTTCAGGTTCCTCAGGTGGTCACAAAGCTTGTCTTCACTTCCAGTGGGAGAGACTTTGTCCCACTGGTCCCCATCCTGTGGTCCTTCAACTCGGGAGGTGTGAGGAGAGAAGTTGCCAGTGAAG
>NW_009698588.1:33247-51754 GCF_000703405.1 Apaloderma vittatum | reverse complement strand
CCATCCAAGCCATGGGCAGCCAGCTTAGCCAAAAGGATGTTGTGGGGGACAGAGTCAAAGGCCTTACTGAAGTCGAGGTAAGCTACATCGACAGCCTTTACAGTGACTGCCTCTTCTGATGGGGTTATCTGGAAAACAAGCTCACTTACTCTTTGGTGCTCCAGCTGCAGCATTGCCAGATGACCCCAAACAGCCAGTCAGAACATGGGCAAAGATGAGTTATGGGTTCTTCAAAAGCAAAAACCTTCAAGTCCAAAGATGTGCTTGGGCATCTTGGAGCAAAGGGAATCCACATCCCAGCTTGACTATGCCAGTCAGTGACGATCTTGTGAGCAAAACTATGCCACAGCCTCCCCTTGGTAGGGAGGAAAGGCTCTAGTTGCTCACAGCAGCTAAGCACCAACTGCTTTTTGAAGTAAGGCAACAAAAAATGTCTTCTAGCCCTGTGGAGAAGAGTTAATTCATCTGGAGAGAACAGATATGACACAGCACCCACCTCCTGCTCGAGCATGCTTTGCCCAGCACTGTGTGCAAGTTGACGTGATGGTATCTGGCACAGAAGTGATGCCACCGGGGCTATGCCAGCCATTCCCAATGGAGCAGGTGATCCTCAGCTCTCACTTCTGTCTCTGCAAGGAAAAAGAAATAAGGTTTCAGAGCTTCTGCTGTGTACATACCTCCCTGCACTCCCTGATGGCAACTCTTCTCTATAGAGATTTTTAGATGCCTTCTAGAAATCTTGCCTCACCCTCCACCCCCCAAAAAGGCTTTATTTTCCCTGCTATGTCTCCATTACTTTCATTATACAATTCTCAATGTTCTACACAAACAATTGCAGACAGAAGGGGAAACATGGAAGAAATTAAATCAGGAGAACTCAGGGCAGTTTTCCATTGCCTTGCCCTAACACAAGCCCCATAGCAGGGTAAAAAGCCAGGAAAGGAAGATTTACAAGAAGAGCTGTACTCCTGAATGCAGAAGCTAAAGTAAACAAATTGTTTTTAGCAGGCTATTAAGGAAAGTGGATGCTGAGAAGCACAGGAGAGCTTGTGCTTACACACAGTAAGACAGAAGTTTCATCCAGGAGAGCATCATTTCAGTAGCAAGGTAAGTCTTTAAATGGATGGCATCCACAATCCCCTAAGGACAAAGAGTGCCATGTTTTGGTCTTTTCTCCACTGTGCAACTGGTATTTACACCCAGATTACAGGACAATCATATGGAAAGATTCACAGTCTCCCTCTGGCAGCACTGGGGCAGGCGTCAGCACTTACACCCTTCAGCAGGCAAGCTGGCCACAAGCAACAGGGTTCACAGCAAAACAGGACAGCTCATCCTTCCTTTGCCCTGGTCAGAACTGAGGTGTAGCCCAAGAAATACAAGCATTTGTACCTAGTGGCTTGATGGCAGCTTAAGTTGTTTGTATGTTAGAAGGTGTCCAAAAGTTTCCTCTTCATGCTTCTCTGCACCCTAATACTTTCCTGTCCATAAAGGAAAACTGTGACTGTGTTCCAGCTGAAACACCTCAGACCTTTGCCTCAGCCAGCAACGCACCACGTCCAGCATGCTTGGCACCTCTCATACCCACTGGGGTGCAGCTGTGAACCCAGGTTACACACTAGACCCACAAGGTAAAATACACAGGGAGTTCAAAATATGATTCCCTACAGTTTCAGAAATGGGCCGGTTTAACAGGTACCTTTTTTTTTCTGAAAAATCGGTGCTGCATGACAAGGCCATGAGCAGCACATCACAAGAGCTATGCAACGATTCACAACTGGCTAAGGGTACCCTTGTGCCAAGAGGCTTTCACCCTATTCCCACTTCTCTGCCACCACTCAGTGCATGGTCTGTAAGTACAGAGACCTGCTCCAAGGATCACAGAATCTCTTTGGTACACAACAGTTGCTTACAGAACTATGAAAAAAGCTCATTCGCCTGCATGACAGCCACATTGCAAGGTATAGAGAAGATGCATGTTCTCCACACACCTAGTCCATTCATCTCACCTCTAGAACATTTCTTACTCAGTGGACTGAATATGTTCATTTTCTTGACAGCCCCTTTCCTGAAAGGAAGATACACAGTGCTCCGAACCAGACAAAGAACTAAGCCTCTATGTCCAAACATTTAAATATTTACACGTACGAGCACTAAAAGCTTCTTCATAACTTCTCCACTCCAGACGGATGGAAGAGAGGTTGCAGACCGTGACTTAGCTTAAAAGCAGCAAAACTTTTCAGTCCAAGGGCTCTGCAGCTCCAAAGCTCCTCCCCAGCATTACACAGACATCAGTCCACAGATCCTGGAGCTCTTCATGAAGCACTTACTGTCACTCTGCTGCAGACAAGAGGCTCAGATCACCCAGCAAATGAAAATCTCAGAACACATTTAATTTAAAAGCTATATATAGTAGAAGGATGATGCTTGATAGTATTCTTTTAATAAAAAATTTATGTCATTCGCCCAGAGATTTATACCTTTCAAATGAGAATTTGATACCTGATGGTATCTCTTTCTCCAGTACCCATGCTTTTTACTTCTACAATTGCCATTTTACCCACTATAAAATGCCAAAGGCTGTATTAACTTCAATTAAACTGAGAAACTTTGAATATCCATGCTTAGGTTCAGGTACCTGAGGAACAAAAGCTAGTGATGCTGCTCCCCCAGCATCCTTGTGGAGACAGCAGTTCTCAGTAATTCTGCTACTCAGAATGAGACATAGCAAACCTCTCCTGTGACTTGCTGAAGGACACAGAGTAGAGCAAAAGTACACCCTGAGCTTCCCAGCAGCCAGCCCATGACACACCACAAAGCATGTTGTAGTTCAGCTGCTCAAAGCAAGAGGGGACAAGGTCACAGGCTTGGCTAAAGGAAAGCAGAGCTCTTCCACTGCTCTCCAGTAACTACCTTCAATGGCTTTATTCCCAATTTCTTCTAGGCTGAGCCCACTTCTCTTTGGGAGGGCAGAAGGTACAACCATCAGGATCATCATTCAAGATGACATTTGCATCCTGAGAGTCTTGAGTTTCAGCCTTCCTTTCTGCTGTACGGCCCTGTGTCCCCAAAATACCCTCGGTCTCTAGTGGGAAACCAAGCAGACACACAAAAATGGAAGTTCCCCACCTTCTACCCAAGCTCAGGCAGCATCAGTAAGTGCTTTGACTTTGAATACCTGTCTCCAACCTCATGGCCAAGAGAACTCCTTGCCCTGCAACAGCACATTTGATTCCTTGTGCTGATGCATTATACTTTGTGATACGAAATTTGCAAATTCCCCCAGGTTATTCGCTATAGAAACAGCTAATATGACAGTGGAGGTTTACCCAAGCATTGCTCCAAGCCATGAGACTGGCAGCTCATCAATAGGGAAGGGACGGTAGGCACTGAAATGCTTCAGATCAAACAACACATCCTTAAAGAGGATGCTAAAAATAGAGAAGCAGACCTGCTCTTACCAAAATGAACAGCTCCCTTAGTGCTGCTGGATGTGCCTTGTCCCCAAAGCCAGTATAACAGATGGGTATCAGTCAAATATGAAAGAGGTGGAGTGCTTTTTCCTGCGACTGCAAAGAAAACTCACCAGGCTGGGGTGACTGACACAAAGGCTTTTTGTTTGGTAGCTTGACTTCACACAGTGAACAACTGCCTCACCTGATGAGAACAGGCCTGGCCACTCAGAAGTGCAAGAGGGTTTCTCTGCCAGAGCAGGACTGTGCTTGGCTGGCAGGTGGCTCTTCATTCTTATTTTTTTTTCTTTTAACTTTGCCCAGCAGTTCATGCCAAATTTTTTCATTTTTAATAATGTATGGTCACAGAATATGTGTAGGATACTTTACTACTCTGTAGATGGACTTGTCATATGTTTTAAAAGGTGTGACACAAATTAGCATGGATGACATTAATGTGGCACCTCAGCTCTCACCTTCTCTATCTGCAGACGTGTTCCTCGCCATGCAAGAGTTACTGGCTTTCCTCTCAGCTCCTAACACACATTCACTGGCACAAGCAAATTTTTGCTAGACAAGCAGGTTTGAAGAAACTGACGTCCATGGCAGGACAGCAATAAAATTTCAGGGTGGTGTTTATGTTCAGCTGGCACCATCTTCATTTTAGCAATCTTTACATTTCCTTCACCCACAGTTACAGGTAGCTTTCAGGACTAGCTTTCACGGCTCCAGGCTCAATATGCTTCAGCAAACAGCCCTAAATTCAGGTCAGAGGACTCCAAGTTAAACAATCAAGCACAAACAGCAGAGAGAAAGTGAAAAGAATTGCTAATTTGGACACAAAATAAAGTCATCACAGCACTAACACAACAACCTACACTGGTGCAACTCACCAGGAAGGGTCCAGAGGCTCTAGGAGGCTGGTCCACTTCTTAAGTAAGTCACCACTCCAAAACCCCAAACAGTCCCCTTTCCTGAAAGAATTACCTACCTCTTTTCTGAAACCTCTCAACCCAAACCCTCTCTACATAATGAAGAAAAATTTACACAGATTTTGACCTAAGAGATGCTGATACCAGAAGTGGCCACTTGAATTGCATAAGGCATATTTAGAGCCAGAGAAATGATGCTACTACTGCCAGGGTGATGACATCCTGCTCCTGTCCATATCTGGGCATGGCAGGTATCAAGAACACCCCACCTCCTGCTGGATCGGAGACCCAGGGAAACCGAGTGACATCTCCGATGCCACAGAAACTGGTCCCCAAGGAAGAGTTCACATACAGAGTGCAGCTGAAGTGCACTGCAGGGGTCTGACTTCAGCTCGTCTGGCTGTTCCTAAACTTGGTTTATTTCAAGAAATCTCAGCAGCATGGATTTCAAAATGCACTTGCTAAAGCACCTGATGTGGTAGCTCCTGCACCGCTACAGTCACTTAACTTTAACCTTGTGATACAAGCCATGTCTGCATCAACCCGCTGTGATGCATAAACTCACTGTGGATGAGAGACAACAATTAATGAGCATAAAACTTCATGTTGTTTTTTCAGTTGAAAAAGAAGTCTGGGAATTTGGAAGGCTGGTTTTTGTGGTTTTTTTTTTAAGCTGCTTAGCATGTCAGGCTAAAAAAAAAAGGAAAATAAAAAGAATATATACTTTTGCATATGATTCATGTCTAAAAACACCCACGCAGCTCATCACATTGACCTGAAAAGACAGAAGCGCTGCAGCAAGACACTTCCAGAGAGGGAATCCATGGGCACTAAACCAGTGAACAAAGAGCTCACAAATTATCAGCTCTTCAGAGCTAATCTGCCAAGTAAATATTAATACAGTTAGTACTGATCCTTGAGTCTCATCATTTTCAGGTTACAATTAATTCTTTGAAGGATGGAAACTTGTCACTGGCTTCAGCAGAGATGGAAGAAAAAAAATAAAATGAGAAAAACCTAATGAATCAATGAACCATTTCTTTTCTGTCTAAGCAAGCAGCAACTGAGTATGGCCAGAATGGCAGAGATGATGCTTAGGGTTGCTTTTATTAGGCTGTCCCAGAAACACTCTTCTCCCAGCTCTCAGAAAGTGGTATGGCCCACGACTGCTTACTGTGCTGTCTCAATCTGTTATGTATCAAGCTGGTCTAGTTTTACCGAGAAGGGAAGGTCTGAGGAGCCTATCATTGCCCTGTGCTCATGCTCTGGGTGCTTGCACAGTGAGACTGGGGTCTTGAAGAAATTCATATGCCCAGCCCAGCCCAGCCCAGCAGAAGGTTGCTCACAGCTCCCTAGAAGTGAAGAGGCTGCGTATTAGGGTACAATCCAGAGCAACAGGCCAGCCACTGTCTCATCTCTGCAATACTCACTGAGTCCAAGCAAGGAAAAGTGCTCTCTTCATTCATCCCAACTGGAAGAGTAAAGAAGAAACCTACTGCTTGGATATCTACCCATGAAGCTGCGTGAATAATTATGAAATTGTAATCTGTGATTTAGAGAGTGATCAGATCCCAGAGGTCTTCACAGAATCACAGAAGTTAGGGGGATCTCTGGAGATCCCCGAGTCCAACCCCCCTGCCAGAGCACCTAGTGCAGGTTGCACAGGATGGCATCCAGGTGGATTTTGAATGTCTCCAGAGACAGAGACTCTACCACCTCTCCGGGCAACTTATTCCAGTGTTCTGTCACCCTCAAAGTAAGGAAGCTCCTCCTCATGTTTACATGGAACTTTCTATGTTCAAGTTTGTGCCCATTACCTCTTGTCTCATGACTGGGCAGCAGTGGAAAAAAGACCAGTCCCATCCTCCTGACATCAACTCTTTAAGCAAGATAAGACCTCCCCTCTGACTTCTCCAGACTCAAAAGACTCAAGTCCCTCAGCCTTTCCTCGTAGGAGAGATGTTCTAGTCCCCTAATCATCTTTGTAGCCCTTTTCTGTACCCTCTTCAGCAGTTCCCTGTCCTTGAAGTGGGCAGCCCAGAACTGGACAGGGGATCCCAGATGGGGCCTCACTAGAGCGGAGTAGAGGGGCAGGATGACCTCTCATGTCCTGCTGGCCACTCTTCTTGATACATCCCAGGATGTCATCGGCCTTTTTGGCCACAAAGGCACATTGTTGTCTCATGTTCATCTTGTTGTCCACCAGGACACCCAAGTCCCGTTCCACAGAGCTACCTTCCAGCAGGCCAGCCCCTGACCTGTGCTGATACATGGAGTTATACCTTCCTAGGTGCGGTACCCTACACTTGCCCTTGTTGAATTTCGTGACATTTCTCTTTGCCCAACTCTCCAGCCTGTCCAGGTGATGCTGGATGGCAACAGAGCCCACTTGCAACTCATCCCATCTTCCATTCACTGAACCCACACTTCTTCAGCTTGCCTAGGAGGATGCTGTGGGAGATGGTGTTGAAAGCCTTGCTGAAATCAAGGTAGACAACATCCAGATGCTTGTGGTGCAAGAGAGGTCAACAGTCAGTGCCCAAACACTCTCTTTATTCTGCTGCTATGTATACATGCTGAGGACATACAAATGAGATATTGGAGCAGGTATTGGATAGTATAAGAAAGTAGATATTGGAATTCAGAATAATAATATAAAGTCTTTTGATAGACTTGATAGACTAATAGGTTCCCCCCCTTCAAGTTGTCACAAGGCATGACATTTCAAAGGCTTCGTTTTCAACATTTCTGCATGAAAAACAATTTAAAAATAGCAGAATTTCCTTTGATACCAGAAAAAAATAATCTGGCTTCTGCTAAGCAGTGCTGTTAAACAAGCACATTCTGTAGCACTTTTCCTCTGTTGTTTCTTCCCAGAGACAAGCTCTGTGCTGTCCCCTTCCCAGGTGATGTCTGTTAGCAGTGAGAGGATGCGACAGGCAGTTTAGAAGTTTCCTTTTTCACCTACTCAAGAAAGGAGAGGTCTGAAGCTTGCAGTGGTAAAGTGATTTCTTGCCATTTTCTCTCTTTGTGCTTAGCTGCAGGTTTCCACCTCTGGTCTGCAGCACCCCAGGGAAAATACATACTACTCATAAGCTGTCAAGACAAGGTAACTCACTGAAGGAAGTCATAATCAGGAGGCTTAAATTAGCTGTAGAGAGCATGTAGCTGCATCTTCACTGAGAAATACTTAGATGGTGCATACTGATAAAATTGAAAACAGAAAAGGCAGCCCTGGACGCTGTGGTTAGCAGAGAAATGATGGAAGAAGCATTTCTTCTTATCCCTCCTATGTCCTGATGTATTCCTTCTCTCTTAATTTATGCATGTTTTTAGTCTCCATTCATTTTAACCAAAGCAGCCAGAGGCTTTCCTATCATTGATGCTTTGCATTGTTTGTTTTTTCTTTTCTTTTTTTTTTTTCTTTTACCTCTCCTCATTTGCCCCCTTTTCCTTCTCTCCAAAGAGCTTTCTTGCGTGGAAAATGGCAGCCACCTGCTTCTATTGTGAGGCTGCTGCAAATGTGAGCGGCCGCTTTACTGAACACAACTGCCTTTGGGCAGCAGCGGGCCCAGCTGGGACTAAGATCTACAAGTGGACAATTAGCAGCCAAGTAGTGGACTAAAACTGGTTATTTTTATTGCTGCCCTGAGGAGATAGGTCAGGCAAGGCAAAACATTAGTATAACCAGCAAACTGGAAGCATTCAAAGCTTCTGTGGACCCTGAAATGCCTGTGTGCACGGCACTGGATAGCAGGAAGAAGTTTTTCTCATCATAATCTTTGTAGCAAAAAAGCTGTTGAAAGAGAAGCATGAAGCGCCCTTGATTATTTTCATTTTTTTTTTGTTATGTCTCAGTTTTAAAAGCCAATTTTGCATTTCTTCTTTGCTCGTCATACTAGGATTTTTCACTGCTGGCTACCAGGCCCACTCACCATTGATGGTGCCAGAATGGCATCTTCCCCTTGTACATGACCCTCTGTGCTAAGCCCACACCTCCAGAAGCAGCCCAGAGACATAGGGCAGACTGCGAGTGAGTCCATCTGTCCAGTCGTGCTGCCAGAGGAGCCAAAACGGAGGTGGCTGCAGAATTTTTTACATTTCTTTGTGCATCAACACCACTAACCAGCACTGCCGTTTGGTAGAACTGGGCTGCTTTGTGAGGTGAGGATGTAGATGGGAGGTGGACATCACGATGCAGAAGCAGCCTTAAGCTGTGGATATGCCAGTGCAACACTGCAAAACCTGCTGGACTTTGCTTCTTTGCAATTTCTGGGTGTGTTTTATTGCAGGAAATGGGACATCAGAGACAGAACTGAAACCCGCTTGTTTGAATCCTTCACATACTGTTACAACTGCTCTTTAAGCTACAGTGACACCTCATGTAGTGCCAACCTGGCAGCTGAGTTCCCAGAATAGATGCACATATTTCTTTTTAAATCGGTTGTGATGTCAGAAACCTTCCCTTTTTAGATTTTGCTTCATCTATCGGCTATAACTTGCTCATGGTTGCTGAGCCATAAATAGAAACTAGCATTTAACATAGGCTAAGATTCACAAAATCAATTGAAGAAGTTCAAGATCGCTAAGGCAGAGCCAAAATCTATATGGCTTTTATTTCCTTCGCCTCATGGCATTTTAAGAGGTGTGAAAATGTGATGGAAATACACAATACTTCATTACAATGCAGGGAAGCTCTTCTGACATACTTTATATATCTATCATCAAGCAAGACTTAAGGCACCAAGCAGATAAATGTTTTTGTTTGGCCTAAAAAAGTCAAAGGCTGAGAAGTGGGGACAGACAGAGAGACTTGTACTCCACTTCCACAGCACAATTTGTCTCTCCCTGCAGTGACTGGAAGGAATTATTTCCTAGAAGCAGACTATAAATGCAGCTTTGGGTGAAAGCTTCCCATGGAGACATCTGAACCATAAATACCAGAAGTGAAACGAGGAACTAGAGTCTGCCCACCTGTGGGTGCCTACAGCTCCACCAGTGAAACACCCCAGCAGCTGGGGTCCTCAGCGTAAGCTGCTGGGAACTCAGCAAGGTGAATTCAGAATGCACCCCCCCCAACTCCTAAAATCCTCTGAGATCATCAGAGGTTATGCCAGAGGATGGCTGGCACTGACCGTTAGTCTTCCCAGACAGACCAAAATCCACTTCACTTTGAAATACCTATTGAGTCAAAGCAGTGAACATTTCTGCCACAACCAGTGAGTCAGAAACATCATGGAAGCCAAACAGCAACATGAATCCAGATAAAAGGTTGGTAGAGATATTGTACATTTAAGCTAGAATCATTTGTTGTTCTTTCTTCCTAGTTACTTACCACAAAGCAAGAAGATGCAGTGACACAATGTCTGCAGACATGCAGGCACTTCAGGAGCTTGTGAGCACACCCAGCCAACACCTATTGCTCTGGCAGGTGACAAAAGCTTGCTTTGCAGTGTCAAATCCTGTGGAGGAGAGAGACCAGAACTTCAGGGGGTGAGCAAAACGTGGCAAAAACTCCACCCCGTCCAACCCACAGTGAAGAACCTTACCTTTTCTCTCTCCGTTCACTTCTTCCTATTTACCAGCTCAGAAATGGCAGTTTTGCTTAAAGACTCAGAAAGAAACCATTAAATGGTGAATTTTGGAAAGCAGGACGGCTGCTTCTTCATCTGTGACTGTATGTAAAGCAATTTGCCTTATAAATCCCAGATTATCTTGGCCAGAAAGTTTCCTCCAATTCCTTTACTAAATATCTCTCCTTAAAGATGTGCAAGGACTCCCTTCTGCCCACTTCAGCCTCCTTTCATTCACCTCCTTACTTTTGCTAAAAATCAGGTTATGCAATTCCAGATCACCCTTTACACTTGGTAACCCTGAGCCAAGAGAAGCATTACAGAAATGTGAAAAAAAAAAAACCAAACCAAAAACGGAGCTAAGGAGCAAACCTTGACGCATATCATGGGAAAATTCCTACAGGCAGCGAGCGCATTTCTTCAGCACGAAGTCAGAGAGCCGTGCTGCATCACAAAAAATAGCGAGTCAGAGTCAGATGAGGGCTAGTATCTAACACAGGAATTCCTTTTTCTTGTAAAACCAGTTTCCCAACATCTGGTATCAGTAATTTCCAGGTTCTTTTTGCTTTTGAGTCGGAACCTTCAGCCTTTCACATATATGGTTAAGGACAGACATATTTACTATTCTACCACAGTATCTTTAGCAAAAGATTATGTCTTTTACTATCTAGTCATACCATCATATTCTCCCTCTGCCTTTTGTTTCTTTTTTAAAAGTTTTTTTTTAAATGGTCGAGTTTGCCAATGTATTTCTGACTCCTTTTCCAGCTTTGTTTCCCTGAGAGCCTTTTGTAAGAGCACAAACTCATGGCCCAGCCACCTGCTGCCCAGTTACTTACTTCTATTTGCTGTGATGCAATTAGTCATCAACAAAACAGTCTGACAGATAAATCAAACTACATTGCACAAACCAGCACTATATTTTGGTGGACAAGTGAGCCAGCTATCATACTTTTAGCTGTGCGGGGTCCCATATCGATAAGAAGAGTGTTTGATACCAAAAGTCCTCTTACATGTAAAGCCAGAGGATGCCCAAACTCGATTCATGTAGCCATGAGAAAAAGGTTTCCAGAGCAAGATTGAATGGTCTCCAGTGAATGTTTCTGAGGCTGACCGTCTTTCATCCCAAACAATTAAAGAAGGGCATTATGATTATTTCAAAAACACAGTCATTACCACTCCTTTCTATTACTGTAGGACAAGCAGCAAGAACACAGTCCTGTCTGGAATAATTTCTTGAAGAGACAATGTAGGACCACTCCAGAGGGAAACAAGGGAGCTGATCACACAGGATATTGAAAAGGCTGAGGTGCTCAATGACTTTTTTGCTTCGGTCTTCACTAGCAAGGGCTCCAGCCACACTGCCCCAGTTGCAGAGAGGATAGGCAGAGACTGAGGTGCTAAAGAACCCCCAGCTGTGAGTGAAGACCAGGTTCGGAACCATCTAAAGAACCTGAAGGTGCACAAGTCCATGGGACCTGACGAGATCCATCCACGGGTCCTGAAAGAACTGGGAGATGAGGTCCCTAAGACACTTTCCATCATATTCGAGAAATTGTGGCAGTCTGGAGAGGTTCCCACTCACTAGAAAAGAGGAGACACAACTCCCATCCTCAAAAAGGGGAAAAAGGAGGATCCGGCCTGTCAGTCTCACCCCTGTGCCTGGTGAGATAATGGAGCAGATCCTCCTGGAAAAGCTGCTAGGACACATGGTTATAGAAGAGGTGACTGGTGGCAGCCAACATGGTTTCACCAAAGGCAAATCATGCCTGACAAGTTTGGTGGCCTTCTATTGTGATGTTACAGCATCCGTGGATAAAGGAAATGCAACTGATGCCATCTACCTGGACTTGGGCAAAGTATTTGACACTGTGCCCCGTGACATCTTGATTTCTAAACTGGAAGGATATGGATCTGATGGATGGACCACTCGATGGATAAGGAATTGGCTAGATGGTCACATTCAAAGAGTTGTGATCAACGGCTCAATGTCCAGATGGAGACTGATGACAAGTGGTGTCCTGCAAGGATCGGTACTGAGGCCAGTGTTGCAGCAGTCTTTCAGTACTTGAAAGGGGCCCACAGGAAAGCTGGAGAAGGGCTTTTTACAAGGGCCTGTAGTGATAGGACAAGGGGCGATGGCCTGAAACCGCAAGAGGGTAGATTTAGATTAGGTATAAGGAAGAAATTCTTCACCATGAGAGTGGTGAAGCACTGGCACAGGTTGCCCAAGGAAGTCGTGGATGCTCCATCCCTGGAAGTGTTCAAGGCCAGGCTGGATGGGGCTTGGAGCAACCTGAGCTAGTGGGAGAGAGGTGTCCCTGCCCACAGCAGGGGAGTTGGAATGAGATGATCTTCAAGGTCCCTTCCAACCTTAACCATTCCATGAACCGCAGTGAGCTACAGAAGACTTTCATGTTGTTTTGGATTCTTGGGAAATTTCAATTTCAGATTCAAGATTTATGAACTTCACGTTAGTGACAGTATAGCCAGTTTACAGGCGATCTGTCCAAAGGCATAATATATTTGAGGGCAGAACTATTTTACTCCAGAGGGTTTTGTTTTGTTCAAACAAATAAAATAGATAGAGGAGATTTGAACCTTAGAAATGCTTAGATATATAACTAGATTGGCAGTCAGGTTAAAAAACAAAGTTCAGTACTTGTCTGTTCACTTTTGCTAATTGCAGATTTAGTGCTCTTCCACTTGAACCTGCATAGAGCCTGCAGTGAGGTCCAAGACAGAGCATTCCTGTGCCCTGTGCAACTTCCTCTTGCCTCTGGCAGGTTTTCATCTCTCTGCCAGGAAATCCCTTCAAGGATGGGGCCCGTTCAGCCAAAACACCTGCTAGTCCAGATGTGACAGCAGAATTACTACTCCTTGTGTCTCAGCAGCCCTCCAATTCCAAGCAAGTTGATTTTAAAAGTTGATGTTAAGGCTCAGATGGCTTAGCATGTTAAGAGCCTCTTGTCAACTCCCTCCCATCAATCTATCCTGAATTAATTTCCAGTTAGATTATAGGGTGTTAACCTTCTAGCATTTGTTGCCTTCAAGCTACACTTTGCAAAGAGACTGAGGCACAGCCAGATCCATGGGTTGTATTTCAAGTGGAGATTCAGGCTTGAATTTGTGGGAAGCCAGCAATTCATGGAAACATAATTCCAACTGAAAAATAAAATTCATGAGGACAAGAAAAAAATAAAGGGAGAGCAAAGGGCGAAAAGATTATACCATGCAATCTTCTAGGACAGTTTTAAGTCTGATTCAAGACTTCAGTTCCCAAGGCCTGCCACTAGATGGTAATAAAAACTAAAATAATAAAATGGATTTGGCAACTCCTCCAGCTGCAGCCACAAGGGTTTCCCAACACTACATCACAACCCCTCGATGTCTGTGAGCCCAGAAGGAAGCCACTTGTCCTTTCAAAGTCCAGCAGGCTTAGGTTACCTCCTAACCACAACACCTTGGAGGAGCTGGGCCCTTTAGCTGTGCTAGAAAAGCACATTGCACAGTGGTACCTGCCAGCAGGACCGGCTGGTGCGGGCACAGGACAGAGCTAAGCCATGTTAGAGTCCCCTATATAGGAGGTTTAGGCAAGCCTTTACTCCAAATTCCTGCAGGCACCTGCCTTCTCAGAAGCTGTCCATGCTTTATGCACTGCTCCCAGCTGAGCTGGGCCACCCGACCTGTGGTTCAGAAAGGAAAATAAGATATTCCTTGACATGTCACAGAAATGACAGGGAGGGACTGCCAGGCTTTGCATCATGTTAGTGCCTTCTAAGCCTGGTTGTGGCTCCCACTCCTCCACTGCATTTAGGGTAAAGGGGAAATTATGCCACCTCTTCTGTCTCCTCACAAAGATTCTGATTTCAGATTGCTTAACCTACTGAAAGTATTCAGTAAACCAAGTAGCCTTCAGCTTCCCTGGAGCAGATATCATAACAGACATTGAAGCAATCCGGCTGGCATAATTTTGGGGTCCAAGAGCATCTGAGATAGCCTGGGACAGCGACAGACTTTCAGCAGAAACCTCACAACCTTGAGGATGCCTGTGGATTGCAGAGTGTTCTATCAGAACAGTCCCTACTGAAACAGAGCTTTTAAAGACACTAGGCATTCATGGAAAATTGCTGGATTTTGGGTACAGAAGCAGCCTCAAATCCAGTTCAGCACTCTTCTTTCATCATCTAGTCACCAGTAAAACCAGTAGTGAGACACCCAAGTGGGTACACCTGCTTTGTCATCCTCGCCCCAAGACTGTTTCTTGTATTTTTTGTCAGGTTTATTAACCTGCACTTACCTGAACTAGTTTGGTCTCATCTATGGTCAGCTCTGGTGATGGGAGTGTGGAGTTCTTTGCTCTTCAGTTATGTCCTGTAGCCCATTCCTGGGATTTTTTTCCTTCCTTTCACATACCTTTTCGGCCTAACTTTAGCAGAATCACCTGACGCAGAGCTTCAGCTGCCCATTTCTAATCTTCACTGCCTACCCTGGGAGAGAGCACGCTCGGTTTGTGTCGTACAGGGTGGTCATACAGCTTCTCTTCAGATGCAAGATGACATGCGTGAGGAACGGGAGAGTGTGAGTATTGCCGAATAGGGTCATTCATTATATTTCTTGTAGAGTGAGGCAAACCCAGAGCACCATGGTTCCCTGGAACTCCCAGGAAGGAACACTTGCCGTTCCTCTTAAGGAAGGTCTCCACAGAGCATGCCCTTCAGCATGGCACATGGACCCAGGCAGGACCTTCACCACTGTGCTTCCACAAAGATTATCATCTCCCTCTAGCAAGACTTGAGTCCTCTGGAGGGAAAAATCTTAAGTAGAGCATTTAATACACTGAACTAAATGGGACTGCTGGAAGCACCGCACTGTTTGGAAGGTGTCAGGAGCTAAATTATCCCAGAAGCGCCGAACCGTATGCTGTCAGGAGCCATCCTGCTTTGGCAGAGAGAAGATGGACAAAGCAGCCTAATAGATCCCTTCTTTCCATCCTAGCATCTATAATTTCTCTGTTAATGACTTGTAATTTTGTCCTACATGTCAGGACACATTTTGATTTCTTGCCTGATAAAGCACTGGGGCCAGTAAGATCGTTCGGTTAACTGCACAGTCCAATATCTCCCCCAGCACCAAAACCTCCGTCCCAAATCAGCCGAGATTGGGTTTCTGTACCTCTGCAAGGGCCCAAGGGGGAAGGGAGCAGAAACACTTCATTCCCCTCATTTAAAAATGTAAAACACATTCAGGACTGCGTGTAATAGTGTTGTAAATCTTATTTCCATAAAGTACCTCCAGGGCTAATTCACGAGACATTAATCATATTCCAGCTTCTCCCAGCTGTTAACTCATCTGTGGGGATTTTAATAAAAAAAATTTTATGTGCATTTTCAAAAGGCGAAATTGTACCAACAAGGGCTGGTCTATTCAGAGCAGAGATTTCTGTGGTCTGGAACAAAGGCCACCTTAGAGGCTCCTGAGCCCCTACCTAGCGGGTTTCGCTCCCTGACTGAGCCCTACCCAGCTCCGACCAAGGTTACCTCACCCTCCATTCAATGACACCCTATGGTGATGAGGTTTGGCTAAGGAACAGACAGGAATATATTTCCAGGTCACTTCCTTCAAGTGCAGTCTGATTTATTCCCAGCGAGTTCATTGGCATCGTTCAGTGGCAGGACCTTTAATTATTACTTTAAATCTCATTTCAAATTCCAAGCACCGTCTCCCTCCTCCCTCTCTCTAGCCTCCTGGAATTATAATCTGATTTGTGGATAAACACACTGTTGCCTTTTATTCCACCTGTCTGAAAGCAATTCTTTCCAGGAAAGGCCACATTTAATCCCTGTGTCGTGTCGGGGAGGCTCTCAGGCACATGGGGTCTGCTGTCTCAGGGACAAGGGACCACGGTTGTCCCTGACAGGGGAATGCCACAGCACATCCAGAGAGACGGGATACACCTCTTTAAAATGCTGCACGTACAAATCTCCCTTGGCAAGACAGCAAGTGACTCCAGGTTGCAGCAGCAGAGTGACCAGCCAATGTTGTGCTGCTTCACCACTTCTCTTCAAAGTCCTCCACTAACACCCACCCCAGCCCCACCTGCATCTACTCACTCATCCCATGGGCCTCACCAACGACTCGTCTCTCTTTGCTCCTTGCAAAAGCAACCTCTCAGACTGCCAAGCTTGTGCCTCCTCATACAACCAGCATGCTTCTTCCTCCAGGTGAGCCTGGGATAGCACAGCACATCTGGCCCATGTCACCAGCCAGGCAGCAGGTCTGCCCTCAGCCCCTTCTTCCTCAAGCTCCTTTTCCATATGCAAAGCCAGCTTTGGGAGGATTGCATTGTCTAGCTGCATCCCCTAAATCAGCTTGCTGGCTAATCCTGTTTTAAGTGTACTCCACATTCAAGGCAACATCACTGTGGCTGCAGAAGCCCCTCTCTTGCTTCACTTAATTGCACAGAATAATGTTAAAACTAGCCTCCAGACTACAAGAACTCAGTTGCCAAAAGGAAAGTGGCACAGACTTTCCAAAAGCAGTTTCCTCTCCGCTGTGAAAGCCACAAAAATTAAACACCAGGAGTCACCTGCATTCATCAAAAAAGGGGAAAGCTTGGAATCTTCCCAATATCAGGACAGGTAGACAGCAGCGGCACTAACTCAAGGTAATATTCCCATCTCATAACTCAATTTTTCTTTGAGTTACTTAACCGCTTTAAAAAAAAAAAAAAGCTAATTTTAAAAATGAAAAAAATACCACTTCACAATAAAGTGTCCAGGTGCCAAGATCTGATGTTTTCTAAGGGAAGCATTTCAACTTTTTCTTTCCTTTTCTCAGGTTAATTAGCAAATTTGCTTCAATTCCTCAAGCTGTGTCTTTAGAAAAATAAAGAATTTGTGTAACTAAATTTAGGACTTTTTTTTCCCCTTCTTTCAAAAAAAGATGTGGGTATTAGAAAGTCACTTTAAACACAGGTGGAATCATGTTGGGTTTAAACCGAGTCACAGTGAGAGGAGAGACATCCTAGTTTTTACTGGAGGAGAAAAGGTCTAGAAGCTTAGGAGCAGTTGTTGGTGGGCAAATAAACCCTTCATATTCCAGCTTGTGCAGCTTTCCCTGAAGTTTTCTTCCTTAAAGACCTCCTATTCTTACTGTGAGCAGATGTAGTGTCAGTGACCTCCAGATGTGGAACAGGACTTTCAGCTATTCCCAGCTTCGCTCCTGGTTGCTTTGCCAACTTGAAGGACCCCAACCTCTGGTTTAAGGCTAATGAGGGGGGTCTCCAGCTGCTCACAAAATCCGGGCATCCCCCAGAACAGTGTGAACCATTTGCTGTGAACGAGGACCTGGCTTTAAGCCTGCACCGAGCACGCAAACCAGGGGAGGGCTAAGCTCACCAGTAAGTCGTTCAGGTGTGCATGAGGATAAAGCAAAAAAAAACCAACAAAAAAATTCCAATCTGAGCAAATCAGAGTCAAAATGCTGATTGCTGCTGAGTTTTTGGGTAAGAAAGTACAGTCTGTGCACGAAACCTTTTGTCTGTTGACATCCACAAAATTCATCTCCCCAAGCTCAGCACCAGCACAAATGCATCCCCTTGGGACTACGCCCTTGTTTCTTGCTCTGTCTGCAACTCTGTCTACGGAGGAGCTTGCATTGCCTTTCTCCTCTTTACTCGTCCTCCTTCCTTTCCGGGAGCCTTCTGTCTGAGATAACAGTCCAATACTGCAGCTGTTCCATATATGCCACTCTCCAAAGAAAGGGAAACATTTTTCTAAGATTAGAAGCCTCTCTCCTACTAATCCATAGCCCACCATGCTGCATGCCTCATTCTTCCCTCCTGTTGCATCTCAGCTTAACACTTAACACCATAAAACAGCAGCCCAGGCATATCTCATTAAAGGCAGAAAAAAAAAATCAAGATTATGCTATCTAGCACCCTGACTGCATCACAGCTAAAATGTCATCTTGCAAGCATCACAGCCAGAAAAAAAAATAAAATAAAATCAACAACTCTGATTCTTTTTCTCACCTTTCTTCTGCTTTCATTCCTAAGAGGTGATGTTTTTCTTCTAATATTTTTGTAGTTTCCCCGCTGCCCCACACAGTCTTTTACTAGGAGAAAACAGACTCTTCACATCATTATCTGACAACTTTAGTCATACTCGGAATGTGTTTTCCGCATTTCACCTTGGAAAGTGTTATTCACATCACTGCTATGATCTGTGTACTTCTTTTGAACAATACAAAAGCCAACACCAAATGCTACTAAGCCTATGTGATACCTGCAGTTATTTTCATGTTTTCTACTGCATATAGGAGAAAACAGACTCTTCACATCATTATCTGACAACTTTAGTCATACTCGGAATGTGTTTTCCGCATTTCACCTTGGAAAGTGTTATTCACATCACTGCTATGATCTGTGTACTTCTTTTGAACAATACAAAAGCCAACACCAAATGCTACTAAGCCTATGTGATACCTGCAGTTATTTTCATGTTTTCTACTGCATAGAATGTCTGCTCTTCCCTTCTCCTGGCTCCT
>NW_009698588.1:0-33235 GCF_000703405.1 Apaloderma vittatum | reverse complement strand
AAGTCCCAACCCACATTTGGCAGCTAACAATAATTATTTATTTATTATTGGAGTCCCATGGCTGCAATTGAACAGAACCACTGTGAGTTCTCTAAGCAGCTTAATTTGGTCCTCTTGGATAATCTATTTGTTTTCTTGGTGTTATGTAGTTTAGATTGATTTTGCTATTATTTTCAGCTCCACAGGGGGGGAAAAAAAAAGAAAGGTAAATAATTTTTTCTTTTATAAATTGTGACAATCATTAACCGTCAACAAACAATCAAACTGCCACCAGCAGAGATCGCTCTGTAGGAGGGACCACAAGCTCCACCGGCACTCTCAGGCCAGGCTCAGGCAGAGCTAGTACTCAGGGAACATAGCAAAAGCCAGACAGCCTTCCCACTTCTGGCCCCACAAAACCGTGGAAATCCAGTTTTCCTCTATGAAAAGAGGCTTTATGGGCCCACAAGGTTTCAGCATGTCCTTGTACCTCTGGGAAGGTACAGGAACAAACAAGACAAAGCTCCTGTACTCAGGTATGCAGCAAACTCTCTGCCAACTGCCCTGCTTATGTTGGTACCACTCCTCAGTAACACATCCCTGAGCACTGGTCGGGAAAAATAAAACCATTCCCAGCTCTGAGCTTCGGACGTAAGATAAAGCCAAAGCCAACTTTTCTGCTCCCCAAGCCACTCCTCACTTTGCCTTTTCTTCTCTCATTCATCTTGCTCCTCCTCTTCCTCATCACCTACCCAGTATCGGAGGCAAATCCTCAGCAGCAGCTCCACATCTTGGACCCTTGTTCTCACCCAGCCCCTAGCCAGTAACACAACACAGCACGCTCCAGTGCTTACCCAGAAGTTTACATCAAAAAAACTACTTGCCAAACTCCACTCCTCCTTGCTCCCAGGATTAAAATCATTTTGGGGACTGGGACAGAGTTCTCCTAGCAACAAAGATCCTTCGTCTTCCAGTTCCTAGTTTGTGAGATGTCAAAGCTCTCTGTCTGTCATCTCCTATCCTTAAGAAGCAATCCACCCTCCATTTCCCTGCAGCCAATCTGGCCGTTTCATGGCTCAGAACAGCACACATCACTTACTGTTTCAATCTGCAGCACAACTGCATCAAGGACAACACTCTTCATTTCCCACAAAATGACGTGAAGTCTTCAACCAAGCTAAATACTTTAGATAAACATTTAAAGACATGTTCACATTCTGGGAATTCTTCAAACAGATGGATTGATAGATGCAGTAGATCAGTTTAGGCACAAAGTGATCCAACATGATAATCAAATGATTCAGGCAAGGAAACCACACACAATACACTGTTTAAAGAAAAATAATGTGTTTTCTTGTCAAGAACATCAAGATGTTCTGATACTAACCCTCTCCCCACATGCAGTTCCTATACAAACATGCCCTGCTATCGTCCAGGACCAGATGGCCACGAATCTCTCAGTGTTTCTCTGGGTGAGCATCATAGGGCAAATTGTGTTCCCACACATCCTGGATTACAACAATGTCAGGGGAGACTCTAGTGGAACATTTCCAGTGAGGCCTGTACAGGACTGATGGCACAGTTTTGTCCAAGAAAAGAACTGGACACCCGCAGGGAGGTGAAGCAGCAAACATCAAGGTTTAATTTTATGCACAGTCAGGCCTTCACATCTCCTTCTCACTCAGCAAAGTATAGTAGGTTACTCTTTTCCTAAATATCTATTTAAAAACAGTTCCTGAGTTTATCTTGGGAGCTGGAAAAAGAAATTCTGAGGTTTCTGTCTCCAGTAAAGCTGCCTGTGCTACTCCAGCCCAGCTTTGTCTGAAGGCAGCATCTCTCCAGAGAGGCTTCTGAAGAGCTCCCATACCACAACATCTAACGCCCAGCCCTTGTGCCTTGTTCTTGGATGCCAGCCTTTCACTCTTCGTACTCAGTTTTATTCCTCTGTCAGAGCAAGAAGAGCTGCTGCAGAAACTCCAGCACTCACAGTTACTAGGGCTGGGGGTGGTGTAACCTCCATGCCAAGGGGAACGATGGCACGGTGGCAGCCAGGTGACCGAGGATGACTTTAGTCTGTTTCTTCCCAGCATAAGAGTCACATTCTGGCTGAGGGCTGACACCGACACCTCAGTTTACCTCCTTCCCAGACATCTCACCAAGCCTTCCCCTTACTGAGTGACCCCCAGAGTGCGGGAACCGCTCCAGGATAGGGGTGGGACTTGCTTCACCCAAGTGCTTGCGTGGCTTTCCCCATCTGGGCATTGTCAGCATGCTTGCTCTTGCCTTGGCACTGTGTCTTTTTTGTAGCACTCACCTGTCCTGTGAAAACGACTAGTGTACATGACGATCAGACAGTCTGATAAAGGAAAAATTACGTATATTACAGCAGAAAGGGAAATTAAAGAATTTTTTTCAGTCCTCTGTGTGCACTAATAGGCTTTAGCTGTCTGAAACAGCCTCACTGGGGACAGTCACCCATCACTCATAGATCTAAGAGCTGTCCTTAAGCTCTGTCTTCAACAACTCTCGACTAAACTGCTGCAAGGGCAATATATTCCCTTCCCTGATGGTGACCAGAGCCTCTTACTGTCAGCAGTCTGCTTTGCTCAGAGTGATGAGGTTGCATCCTGGCTGGTGAGGGTGCTCCTGGCACTATGGGCACCCTCTGCTCCCACCTTAGTTTTTCTTTCTTTGGCTTTCCTTTCCTGTTAGATTTCATGGATAGACAGGATAAGAAAGGGAGGGTGGAATGAGAAAAAAAGTGCCCCTGTGCTCAGGCTGTCACTGGATAATCAGCAAAGGCTGAGCCAGGATGGATGTTTGCAGCAGGCAAAGCAAGAAATTAAAGAAATAATTCACCTGGTAGGTGGGGAATACCACAAACTACACTTTCTACTGTCCTGGGTACAGCCTTTTTACTGACCTTGGACAGATAGAGGGGGTAAGACCACACAACTCATGTGCTTGGCTGTAAGCATATGATCAGCTTGTGGAAAACCACATTTCCAGGGTACAGCTCAGCTCTGGCGAAAGCCTTTGGCAAACTCCTACTGCTTTCAATAGCAAGCATGGAGAAATCCAGAAACACCAGGCGCTCTGTTGATGTAACTTGATGGATTTGTCAAACACATTTTTGCAATTTTACCGTGTTCTTATGTGGTGCAGAATCACAATTTTTTTTTCCCTGCATTTGATACAGCTTAAATGCCTTGAATTGCTTATAATGGAAAGCTGACCTTTTGCATGCTGGTGCCGTACCACATCACGTTGAAGCAAGGAGTTTGGAGGCAGCATGTCACAGACTCACAGAATTGCCTAGATTGGAAAAGACCTTTAAGATCATCAAGTCTGATCGTTAACCTAACACTGACAAATCCTCACTTAAACCATATCCCTATATCTACCCGACTCTTTAATACCTCCAGGAAAGGAGACTCCACCACTGCCCTGGGCAGCCCATTCCAGTGCTTGATCATCCTTTCAGTAAAGAAATTATTTCTGTGCCGAGGTTAGAAAGAGAGCAGTTTGCCATGGTGGGACATGTATGAGTCTTGACTTGGGTAAGCGGGAGGCGAGCTGGAGGTATTGCCAGCTTTGGGAGGTGCGTGTCTGTGGAATCAACAGAGCTCCCTCACATTGGTTTGGATGACTAACTGTCCCACAGATGAGGGGAAGGAGAACAGCAATGCTCTGGAAAATACAAATGCTCCTGTGAAGTTGAATGCATGTTGAGGCTGGAGGAGATGCATTTGCAGTTCCATAGGTGAGATGTGGTTCCTCTGGGTCCATTTATTAGGGCTCTTCACAGCCCAGCTCTTTCCCGAGTCCTCCCCATCCCTCTTGCTAAGGGTGGCCCCACACAGAGCAGCATAATTCAGGATCAGATCCCTCTTGCAGGAGATTTCTTGTGCTTTCTGCCTCTCCCTTTGCACCACTCAAGGGCTCCTTGGTTACTGACGTATTTGAAGAACTGGTTGAAGAAACTCACTTTCTTTCAGCCAGTCTTCGGAAGAGTCCCTCATTGAGCAATTATAAACTTTTTTTCCCCTTAAGTAAGGGTTTGGCTGCCAGCAGCTGCTCCACTGTCAATAATGACAAGTGGAGAGGAGTGTGGAGCTGAACATGAAGGAGGAGCAGAGGGAACAGTAATGGAGAGCAGCAGCATTGAAGTGGCTTGTTAGTTTTGGCATCAGCCAAACTGGAAACGGGGGCGTGTGGGAAGCAGGGTTAAGGGAAAGTGAATGGCAGAAAAGCTGCTGAACATCTCAGCCAAGACTTGTGTGGTTGCTCAGCACTAGCACCACTGGTGCTGTTGTGAGGATATTTCAAGCTGTTATTAGTTGCTGACCTGCAGAAGCCTGGCTGCAGCAGTGAAAATGAGGTGAGAGCAAAATTTCTCTGAGACATGAGCAGAGCCTCTGACTGCTGCTTTCAGAAGTTGGTGGTGGGTCATGCTGGGGTCCTCCATGCCTCTGACTGAGGTCAAAGCCTGACCAAGCTTCTTCACAGGCCGTAACTAAGACCATCTATGTTTTATCGCACCTCTTGTACTTACAGATGTGACAAGGATGTGTAGACTGATGGCACATGAAATTATGGTCTCAGCCACATCTATAGTCCACTTGGACAAAACAGTGTACCCACTTGGACAAAACAGTGCTCTACCTTCTCATCAGGGAACAAATGAGGACTCTTTTGGACACTTACAGGGTCTTTACCACACAAGGGGACTCAGAACTACAGACAGATATCACCCATGTTCCCATGGGCAGGACCTGTTAACTGGGGACAGGCAGTGGCACGCAGGGAGGTGGGATAGCTTTGTGCTGGAGACACATACACATCTTCCTGGTTGGTCCCAGCCAGACACCATCTGTGGTCTGTCGCCAATGCTTGGTGGAAAGTAGAAGAGGTAGAGGAGGCGTGGGTGCTCCCTGGATGGCAGCGCAGGCATTCGGGGCTGTAGGAGCCCACTCCTGCTCATTTCCAAGCCTAACCCTGGCTCTTGGACTCAGCTCAAAGAGCCTCAGACTTCAGGTACATTAACAAGTCGGCTTTAATTGTCCTCAGCAGGCAACCTTGGCCTTGCCAGGCTTCCTGCAGCACAGTTGGGAAGATCAAAGCTGTCATGTGCAAGTGCCAACTTGACTGATGGTGACACAGGGGAACAAATACGGTTAAGCAGGAGGGATAGGGCTCTGCTCAGGTCTTCCCTGACAGCAGTGGGAATTTGGAGAGCAGCTGGTGTTGATCTGATGTCCTGTCCTGGCTTGGGGAGGTTGATGTAGGGTAGGAACGGGTCTCCAGCCTCTTTTCCCACAGTGCTCTGTGGGAGTAGCTCAGCTGCTGGCACTGCAGTTTTGCTCTGAGTGCATGGGGAGGGTCTCTCCTCCTCCCAGACTCCTGCTCTATAATTTGGAGAGGCATCACGCTACACACTGAGCTTGGGTCTTCCCAAACCCAGGAAGCCCAAGAGGAGGATGGGGAATTTCCCTGTGGTCATCCCACTGTTGATGCTGACTTTGTAACAGAGACTTATAATGAATTAATTATGCATTATTAGCATCCATTATTCATTCCTATTATGTGTACATACATATGTGGTGCTGAATGATAAGGGAATTATGCCAAACAATTAAAATGGCCCTCCACCAAGAAACAGCCTTGAGAGGAGGGAGTGTGTCACAAACAGAGGGGCTTTAGAGGGTACTGGCATCAAACTTGACGAGGGAAGGAGGCAAACAGACCATGCATGAAGAAAGCCAGGGCAGGAGGCAAGAAACTGAAAGAGATGTATGAATTACAGCTGGTTGAACAGACTATTTTTCATACAAGTGACTGAACCTAAAGCAATTAGAAGAAATTTTAATGCTCAGAGGATCATTAAAGCCAAGCCTAAGTGGTTCCTTCAATAGGAAGAGAAAAATTTCCTTTATTGGCCAGTTTGGTTTTTAACATTAGGCTAAACCAATTTGCGTCATTTGTGAAATTTTTAAAGAAGGCCATTTCTAAAGATTTCAATTTGATGTCAAAACAAAAACGTCCTGCCTGCTTTTTCAGTTGCAACTCTGGAATTTGACTCAAATTTACACACAAATCAGGAAAGGAAAACTTTAAGTAATTTGGTGTGTTTGTTTTGATTATTCATAGCACGGCAGGGAGGGGAAAGAGAGGAATCACAGAGTGCTCAGATAAGAAAAATGGATCAACCAGCACAGCTCAGAGATATAATTTGTGTGTGCAACGCCAGAGCTACGGCAGAGCCAGAGAGGGGAAGCTCAGGTTTTCAGAGTCCGTCTCAATTGATGGAGATAATTACAAGTGCCACATTTCCAATTTCTTCTTCCGGGAATTCTCTTCTTTAATAAAGTCATTCTAACAAATTGATCACAGCCTCTCCGGTACTCAGCACATATCAAAGCCATTTTTAAGATTGAAGAGAACACTTTGGGTGAAAAATAGGAATCGGTGCCAGACTTTGTAGAGATCTAAATCTACCTCAGCTGTAATACAATTGAATTAACTTGCTCTCTTCACATACCCGCTACTTAATTTGTTCATGGATGTCTGCTTCTGAGCCTTGGCTAGTTCTGAAACCAGAGTCCAAAAATCTCAGGAGAGGCAAGAACAATCGGGACATGCCCCTGGTGTTCCCTGTGGGCTGCACATGAGCTGGGGAGTCCCGGGCAAGCTCAGATGAGGAACATACAGTGGTCACCTACCCAGTGCAGCTTGGGAACATCTTGTCTCTGTGCTGTTTTGTGCTGACTTCAACAGGCTGAGCCCAGCAGGACAGGTACATTCATGTAAACCTTCTGGAGAGGTTTGCGTAGACAACTGCTTTTTTGGGTCTAGATTATGTCTTTTGTTCCTTTCCAGTTACTTTTTCTATATTCCCAGTGAAGCGTTTGTACCAGCATAATTCTAGGGAAATAACGAGGCAAAGGGTAACATTTTTACAGGAGTATCCAACATGCTCAAGATCTTGCTTTCTAAATCAGTATAACTGAAGCAGCTCCAAAACGAGAATTTACAATTGCCTAAGTGAGCTTTAAACCTAGACTTTTAAGTGCATTTCATTAGACCTATGCAAATGCTGTGACGATGCCCTAATTTTCTGTCGCAATTTAGTCTGAGCCCATGAGGAAAACATTACCATTAACTCCCCTGCCTCCAGAATAAACACTTCTTAATCCAAACTGAGAGCACCCAGACCAGCATTGTTCAATTAAATCAGCTACCAGTTCAGATAACTGGTGCAGGCAAAACCTGAGCTACGTTTGCTCTTCACACAAAACGTAATTACCCATTCAGGTACTTTGTCTGACCCATGTTCTTGCAACAGTCCAGGTTGTCTGCTCTTCACAGAACCAGAAATACAGGCACAGGGTTTATCCTGGACTGCTCTCCTGGTGCCCGGTTTGAGTAACATATTTCAGGGGAGAGACAGGTCCAAGGCTCAGAATGGCACATTTATCTGTTGCAGCCACAGCTGGGTTTTGTCATAATCAGGCCCTGTGTGGAGTGACAAGTCATTTTTCCCCAAGATGCAGGATTTTTTTTGCAGCTGCTGGAATTCTCAGAGTGACGATGGTTGAATCAGATACCCCTAGACGCCCCTTTCTGTTCCTCGTGTTTTCCCAAACCTACATCTCTCATACACCCTTTCCATCCAGGAGAGGCTTTGTCTGCACAGAAAAGTTGCATCAGTTTTACATAACACGGAGTTGAAGCCAAGACAGACACCTGCACAAACCCTCTTCTTGGCACCCCTTGTGCAACCTTTCAGTGCCAAAAGCACCTCCTCCTGCTCCTCAGCGACAGCACTGCTAATCTCAGGGCTTGAGTCTTCAGGGAACGACTGCTCTGTATCTCTCCTTTGCACTCCTGCCTCCCTCGGTCAGCAAAACTCAGGTACCCTCTGGCCTCATTTTTCCTTTCAGACTGAGAAGGGCGCCAGGAGCATCCCTTGGTGTCTTCTGCTGGATGGCTAAAACAGTGCTACTGGCTTTGCAAGGGGCTGTGCAAGATCCAAGCTCCCATCACAGCCTTTAACACTATGTTAGGAGCTAGAAAAGGATATGGAGAGCAAGGCACAAGCCTTTGGCTGGCGGGGGCACAGCACCACGGGCAGGGAGAGCAGCGGGCACGGAGCAGCCAAGAGTGGCTTAGCAGGATGCTTCTTGGGGCATCCCACTGAGACATCAGGCCTTTGTGGGAACAACAGAAGCATTTTGCAGAAATGAGCTGCTGGCAGGCTGCTTGAGCCCAAAGGGACTTTGCAAAGAGCTGGGTGGGTGGCTGACAGCCTGGGAAAGGAGCCATTCCAAAGCAGAGGGAAATAATTTTTTCCAGTTCAGGTGCAGTTTTGATGTTTCATATGTGGTTTTTTTGAGCCTAAACGAGGAAGAAAATTTCAAATGGAAAAAAATCAGTTTTAAAATGGACAAAATAAGCACATTTGAGCCATTGAAATGTTGTCCTGGTAATTTTTGTGTTTCATTTCCCTGTTGATCTTCTAAAAGCCATGCATTTTAAGCTACGAGTATATATAAATGTATGGAAAATAAGATTGATCTTTTTATTTAGAGCATGTTTATGGGGTTTTTTTAATTTATATAGAAATTATTGAGACTTTCCCCATCCCACATTTATTTTAGTCTTAACATAATTGTTCTTTGACTACTAAAAAGGAAAAGAATTCACCAAGACACTCACATTCCCTTTCCGGCTTCCTGCAAGGACTAAGTAAGGCAAGGCTATGACTACATTAATATACCCAAGGGACCCTATATCTAGACTACTAGAGGAAACAAAAAAGTTGGAAACCTGTATTGTGAGGCTCATCCTCAGTTAGTTCAACAGCACTTGGTGAACTAAGGCTGAATTTCAGCTTCATAATAGAAAGTGAAGGAGGGAAGACATCATTTGCTCTAGGGATTTTACACAGTGGTGAGGATCATAGGTAAGAAGAAAATCATGAATGGCAAAAGCAAAAGCCCCCAAACTCAGAGTAGGATTTGGCTTATAACAGCAGAGGAGAAAGCTGGTGGTAGATAGGACATTTGGAAGTAGGTTCTACTTTTGCCTTATTGCCCACCTGAAGCTCCACAAGAAGCATGAAAACAGCACCAAGAAACCATGAAACAAATCCAAAACTTGTGGAGGTTTGCACTGATGTGAAGGAGAGAGACTGCCTTGCTCTGAAAGGGGTTGCAGCTGCACGTCACCCACTCTGCAGGGACCAGTGCTGTGCTGGGCTGCCCTCTTGGGGACACCACGTCCCCCTGGTCCCACTCCGACACGGTGGCAGTCATCTCTCTCTCCTAGCAGGGACAGCAGGAGCAGGGCAGGTACTGTGAGTTGTACCACCGAGGTATTTGGGGAGAAAAGGCCTTTTCTGCTTTGCAGAGCAGTGCCCACCCTTAGCACCTGGGGAACGGGGCTTGGCTGACTGGGGAGGAACGTTTTTCAGAGAAGCTCCATGAGAGATGGACGGCTCACACCGCGGGTGAGGGCAAACACTCAGGACACTCGGCTGTGCTGTTTCCCCTTCAACCTTGTCACACTTTTCATTTTTGGCTAGGGAGGGGGAATTTCATTTCGCTGCTTTAAACACATGCAGGCTCATCTGCAATGAGAACATTGCTGTGGTCATTAAAAGCAAACAGAGCACGCTGACTCTTGCCACCGAGGGACAAGATGAGAGCAAGCAACCCTCCAGGGACTTCATAACTTTCCTGGGCATGGGGACAACTGGTCTATCTGGACTGAGATAAAGACACTCTCCAGACTAACCTCCAGATAAGGAGCCCAGTCATGCCCTGGAGCATGGGGAAAAGACCAAACCATCTATTCCCAAAACATAAATAATCTGTGCAAGATCCTCAGCTGGAATTAAAGCACGTTGCTCCCCTGGCTTCCCATCACCACTGCTGTTTCACCAATTTTTCACAAGACAAAGTCACACTGACCTGGTCTAGTGATGGTGGCAGCTCTATGCTGAGATTGGCTTGGATGGCTCCCACCAGAAGTGGCCAAGGCATGGAAACCTGGGAGCCACCTGAAAGGGACCTCTCACTAAACCCTAGCAAGACTGACCAGGCGTCTTCAGCATTGCCAAGAGCAGAGAGACAGAAGGTTGCCCCGAACTGGGCAAACCCTGAAGCTGGTGGGCTCTTCTGCATCCCCAGCTTGGCTCACAACCTCATGGCAGAGGGTATATTATATCTGAAATACAGCAAGGTTGAGCTGTGGTGTGGCAAGGCCTCAGATTAGCAGTGTGACAGCAAAGAAAAAGGACCATCACTGTTCAAGATCAAGCAGGAAAGGTCAAATCTATTACATCAACTTCTATTTTGGCTGAAAATGTATTCACTTTTAGCATTAAAAAAAAAAAGCTTTCCTGGGGTTAGTATTTTTGTGGCATTTACAGGAAAAGCAGACCACCACTGCTTGTTTTTCAGGAATATTTTTGGATTTGTTAAGGCTCCTGGCGTGTCCAAAGCTAAAAATATTATTTAGGTTTTCGTTGTTACCGCTGCCAAAAATAAATCAAAACCAAATCCCCGAACAGAATCTCATTAGGGACTGCTTAAAGGTCAATTTAAAGAGTCCCTAAAAGATGGATTATTAAGCTCGTGTTAGGTCAACCTAGCATGGAGCTCGGCACAGATCTGCAGAGGTGCAAGGCCCCCTCTTCTCTGCAGACATCCTCCCTTGCCCTGGTGCTCTCTAGAGCTCAGAGCAGCAGCGATGGCAAATAATAAAATATCTAAATCAAAAATCTTGGTGCCCCACAGGGCCTGAAGATGCTGCCCCCTCCCCAGGGTATGTGTCAGTGCATTTGGGAGCAAGATAAGCACATGTAGAGGGAGCTGAGGGTAGGGAGGGAAGAGACACAACGGTGCAGATGGGCCAGAGAAGCCGTGGCAGGACATCACGAGTTCCCCCGAACAATCTGGTACAAGCAGAGAAACTCATTATGACAAATACCAAGTCCCGAATTTGCATCTTTGAAACTATCATCGTAAGGGAAAAGGTTAGACTATTTTTTGTTTGTTTGTTCATTCTCTTAAGTGGCAGCTCAGATTAGAGCTGATACCAGAAGGATAAGCACCGAATCCCAGGCTAAATATTTCATTTCCACAGATGCCGACATCGACTTGGTCACAACGAAACTCTTTTGCATTGTGGTGGGAGTTTTTTATTTTGTCCACTTTGTGTTATTTGCAGGCTTTCACTTAATTTTAGATAGTTAGTTACACAATCTTCCGTTAAGTTTTGGGATGGACAAGGGAAAAGATATTTGAGCTGATAAAAATGGAACTGGAACTGGAATGAGGCAAGTTAGAAGAAGAAAAAAAAGGCTGAAGAAGTAAAACCACATGACATTTGCCTTTCTTCCAATTTTAAGTGCTCAGGTGATCTGCCTCACGCCAAGATCGAGGAGGTCTTTGTTCTAATTTGTGGCCAAGAAGAGATTTTTCTCGAGTATCACCAGAGATGAGGTTCAAATCGTTTAGGCAGAAGGGGCTGCAGCCAGGGTCATGGTAGACTTTTCTTTCAGCTTGCTGTGACAGGCATCACTGATGTCGGGGAGCCCACCTGGGACACCCTCGGCTTTAATGGTCCCAAAGGCTCGCTCCTGTGTGCCACCGCACCTCAGACACGCAGGTAACATATTGCTTCTGGTCCAATCAGCAAAGGGCAGCTACAGAAAGAAGCGCTGCTGAGGAGCCAAGGCTTCCTTTTGTCACATTTCAGAGAATCACTGTAAAACTTCACAAGGGAAATTATGTTTATGCTTCAATGCAGTGAGCAAAAGCATCCCATTTCCCTCCTCTGCCATGCAGGCTAAATTCGTCTCTCCCTGACACTGGTATCTTTGGAATACATCCACTGAACTTATTCTGGGTTTCCACAGAGGCATTTGGGAGCAGAACACGGAACCTTATTTATTTATTAAGGCTATATGGGCTTGAGATTTGTTGCTGCAGGAGGAAACTTCCTCAAGGTTTTTTTTTCATGCTCGGTTGCGCAGGATTCAGCGCTACATCCAGAGGAACAGAGCAGATTAACAGAGACAGGGCTGCAGCGCTGCAATCCTCCTGTGCCGCTGCTGAGAGCGCCAGGAGATTCAAGCAGGGTCTTTCCTGGCTGAGGAGCCTTTGACGTCGGCGCTGATGCTCAGGCAAGGGAGACACGGATGGATTAAAATAGCACAGCTATTATCAGCTTCACTCAAAATTCTGGTCCAATTTAAATTCATTTGTCAGGAGAACAAGAAAAATGGCTTTTTTTCTTTGAGCGGCTGTTCTCCCTTCTGGCTTCAGAAACATCTCACAGTCAGGAAGAGCAGAGCCCAGGGCCTCATGACAGAGGCACTCTTTGGCTCCTGGGGACTCTCCCAAATTCTTTCCAAACACGGTAGCTCAAGTTGCATGTCCCACCAGACAGCAGTGAGATACAAGAGGTCAACATCGTCCTACTGCCCCAATTACTTTCAACATAAGGAACCAGCCCGCACAAGGAGAAGTCCCATGGGCCTGCAGCAGCCAGAAGATGTTCTCCGAGCCAGGAACTGGCATTTCAGATTCACCTTCACTTTGGGACAAGTGGCTGCCTCTCTTTTCCATTCTGTTGCACTTAGGAAAACAACCATTAATGGCACATCAATGGCAAAGTATCCTCTCCAAATATAATTCTCTCTGCATTTGTACAGATTGGGATGTTCTCAGATCAGTCTTTGGGACCTGGCATGTTAGTTTTCCCTTACAAGCACGTTTAGGTACTTGGTGCTCCAGAGCTTGGGGATATCCAGTAGAATGTCCCAGTTGTACATTGGTCTAGCCCATGAGAGTGATCCCAATGTGTCCTCCTCATCCCAGCTTTGCCCTCCTGCCTTCTTACATTATATTACTGCAAGGAGACTATTTCCCCCTCTCAAAAACAGGACATCAGTAAGAGGATCCTCAGTACAAACAAGCCTCTGAGGAAGTGGCTGAATTTGTCTTATTCCTTCTGAAGGGAAGCCATCCCTACAGAGCCCAGTGTGAGCCTAGCACTGGGTTACTTGTCTACTGCCCTGTGGTTTTTGGAAAGTTCCTTCACCACCCAAGGCTGCTCACAAGCAGGTGACTTGGTAATGCTGTAAAATGTCCTTCTGTGCTTCCACTCAGGTGTTTGAAGCTGGAAAAACTAAAATCCAGGGCTTCTAGGCAAGAAGAGTTGGCTTCTCTCTGAGTTTTCCTTCAGGAGGACAGGTTGAAAACCCTCACATCCTTTAGCTCAGCAACACCTGGTTTTGCAGACTTGATTAATTGAAAAAAGTTCCTTCCCTGTCAGTCCAGCATATTTTCATTAAATGTCTCCCTCTTGCTTTGGAGGCTATAGGAAAGGGAGAGCTGCATGTACAGCCATCTCCTCCACCACACCACGTTACTTGTGGTTCTTGCTCCAGTCCTCCTCACTTGCTCTGCCCAGCTGTGTGGCAGCATCACCCCAAACACACCTGCACCCCCAAAGGGAGCCAGTCCTGGGCGCAGCCAGCTGAGACATCCACCCAAGTGGAAATACGGATGCTGCTAGAAGTTGCTGCGTGTCTGTTTGATGAGGACCCTGTCAGGTCCTGGGGGGTAAGCAGTGAGAGGACTGCAGTGCAGCTTTTCATAGAATGATCAGGGGTCCACCAGCCAACCCTGCAGCTTGGATCACACCTTCAGTGCAGGAGAAAACACAGGAGGTGTCTTTTAGGCTTCTCAATGAGGGCAACCTGCTCCCAGGACTTGGAGCTCAAACTTTGGATCGTGCTTCAACAAATCCCCAGAACTTTGGGAAGCTTGTGTGTAGGAACAGAAGAAAACCTCTCCTTGGATTCACACAGCCTGCCTCCAAGTCTGAAGTAGGATGGGATCTGCTGAGTAATAGCAGCAAGGAACAGACTAGGACCCAATTCATTGTTGAACTGCTCCCTGAGTGCTCAGGTGCCACAAGGGGTGGAGATGTCTCCCAAATCTGAAACCAACTACCAGCCCTCAGCGTGCCTCAGAGCCAGTTTCTGCAGATGGGTTTTGGCCATCACCCCACCAATGGGAGGAGACTTGATGCTGGTCCTGCCTTCCTTGCTGGAGTGACACAGACCCTTCCTCAGGTACCTCAGATCCCAGGGTGCCAGCTGCTAAACAACAACAAAAAATACAGAATGGCCACCACCCACCATTCCACTTCCTGAATATGAAAGTACTTGTTTCCCACCATCCTCAAGCAAGTAAAACATCAGGAGTATAACACCATGACCCAGAGGCCACTGCTCCTCCTACCAGCATGAGGTACATCAACACCCTGTGCTCAGCAGTGGCTGCCTCCAGCACGTAGGCAGGACGGGGATGTGTCAAGAGGCAGAAATGAAGTTAAGGAGGAGTAATGAGTAGACACATGTCTGGACTTGGTTGTGAACAGGGTCCTTGGGTGACTCAGCCAGGGCACCCAGGGAGCTTCACACCTACAGAGTCCTTTCCCTGTCACAGCTGGTACCCAGGTCAGGGTTCTGGGTGGTGAGCTCCTATACACCATGTGAGGCAAGTAAACAGGGAGAAGCATGGGCAACAGAGGGAGAAAAACCATCACAGGCAACAGCCAGGGGGTTCACAGTACCTCTGCTCTAACAGCTGCATCTTCCTCAATTGCCTCCTTCTCTCCACTCCCTGCGCAACTCTGCTTCCCCTCCACCCAAGCTCCACATCAGAAGATATTTTCTTTTCTCCTTCCCCCCTTCCCAGTGGTAACTCTAGCTGAACTCATGAAAAAATGATGAGCACGTTTCACACGCAGCTGCCCATCTCCAGAGACCACTGGAGCGAGAGCCGGAGCTGCATCACTGGGTACTCTGCGGCAGAGCCCCTGGGACCCGTCCTCCTCTTCCCCAGAGATGGGGACACGCTGCTGACGTGCTCGTCTGGGTGTGAGAAGGCCTCATTAGGGATGGAGGAGTCCCGCGGGCCCTGGCCGTGGCACAGGCAGCGCGGTGCCAGCATGGCCCTTGCTCTCTCTCTTCTGCATCTCTCCAAGGAGGCATTCACCTCCTTTCAACCCTTTCAGAGTCTCCAGCTGGAGACAGAGACTTCCCGGTCATCTACCCCAGCCTTGTAGCACAAGGGCAGCCTCTTCTGGGAAAGGAAATTTAAGATGGGGAGTTTGGTTTTTTATTTAATTTGTTAAGTGCTGTAGATACTTCCCAGTAAGGATATAACGAGCATGTGAAATACCTGCCCTCCTCCAGAGCCTGTCATCAAGTTTGCAAGGGATTGCTATAGCCCCCTTTGAGGAAGGGCTCTTCAGGACCATTCGTCTCCCAAGGGGGTTGTGGAGCAACCTGTGACTCACTGCATCCCTGGCTTTTGTTCCACCAGTCCTCACTGTGTTCTCTAAGCCCCTTGCCTCTGATGTGAAGGTTATCAAGGCTTTTGCTAGCTCTGCTCCCTGCTGTGCTGGATTTCAGGTGTGCTCTGGGGCCCCAGCTCTCCATCAAAAAGGAAAGGGTAACATATGACCATGTCAAGGAGCTGTGATGGGCACAAGCAGAGAGCTATCAGGGAGCATTCAGCTGTCTAAAAGAGGAATTCAGCAGATGGCGCTGATTTTGTCCAGCTTCACACCACTGCTGACTGCAGCTCTCCGGGAAGCAGAGCTGACAATGCGGATTTGCGGTGGGAATGGCTGCATTTGCCCATAATGGCATCGATGCTGTTCTTCTTGTGATGCCAGTACCTCAGTCCTGACCCCACCACAGAGCTGTCCCTGCTGGGTGCTCAAGTGTGACCTGTAGTAGAGCTGGCAGCAGGAGCAGTGCACTGGTTGGACTTGTGGCCGAGTCCCATCACTAACTGCAGCGATGCTGTCTTCAAGACTTCCCCAGACACCACTTGTGCATGAAGAAGTCTTCAGCCTGTCTTCTTTTGCATGTCAGAGACCTTATATTGTTCACTTCCACTGTTCATTCAGGTAACTCAAGCGGGATTTCCCTTTTCCAGGCACAAGAATTACCAGGTTGATTTGGGGCAGCTACATGGGCGTGCTAACTGCTGCCCCCATTCATCTCATGAATGCAAGCCATGGGCTGCTAGCTGCTTGTGTGAGAATATATGAAAAGATTGGTGTGATACCTCTTCAGCTGTCCTCTCCAAAAGCCAGGGGCCTCAGTCTTGGAAACCATCCATTGGGGAAGAAAATGTCCCTGGCTGTTCTGAGGAACAATGCTTTGCACCAGCCCTCACACTAACTGCAAAAACATGCAAACTCTTGACCAACCCATCTCATTCAGTTAAATCCCAGAGCTGTTGGACCAGATCTTAAAAAGTAACCAGGGGAGAGGAAAGTGAGGATTATTGAATCCTCTTGGAAAGATTTGCTCCCTATACAGGGAAAGCCCCACGCTTCCATTCCTCCCCAGCTTTGGAGGAATTGCCCACACAGTTTTGATTTGGTATTTCTCACCTCTCTCACACATTTCAAATCCTTGGGCTTGCCACACCTTCTGCACTGGAAACAAAGCCTTAAAATAAATTAGAGGAGACAGGGAAAAGAAAGCACACTGATCCCCCAATTAGCACTGAGCACTTAAGCAGTCAGATCTTTGCATTTTAATTGTAATTGCTTAGAACACAAAAAGCTGAAGCAAGAAACCCCATAGCTAATTCTGGCTGATTAAGTCATTCCCCATCCCAATGCTTGTGTATGTTTCTTGTTTAATTCCTTGGCCTCTGGACACAGCCCACTGATAAAGGCAGTGCTTCATTTTTACCCTCCTCCAACCAAATCAGTTTGCTTCACTGAATCCTACCCGAGTCACGTCTGCACACCCAACCGTTCCTCTGGTCTGGACCATATCCTTGAGTCTGGTGGTGCCAGGGACATTTCCAGCACTGAAGGCCGGTGGTATGGGGTGAGGAGGGGGTGAAAGCAAGGAAAGAACTGACATAGATTTCACAGCATCCCAGAGTAATTCAGGTGGGAAGGGAGCTCTGAAGGTCTCTGGTCTAATCCCTGACTAAAGCTGGACCACTTTGAAGTTGACTTAGGTTCTCAGGTCTGTTGAGACAAATAATCACGATCTCCAAGTACAGAGATCCTAGAGCCTACCTGAGTTTGCGTTTTGATGACTAACTGCCTTCTCTAGGAAACTTTTTCCTTATATCTAATAGAATTTCCTCTGCTGCAATTCTGCCTCTCATCCTATTACTGTGAAAATTAATTAGGATCAAATTAAATCAGAAAGGGAGCACGTAGACCCAAGAAGAGCTCTAAATCCTCTGTGCAAAACAAGATGCGTGGCACAGCCTCAGCTTGGAGCACAGCAGACTCAAACCAAGCCACACGTTCAGACATCCTGGGGATTTAGCTCCAGACCAAAGTGTGTGTAGCTATGCACACCACTAGATATGACTCTCAAGTACTCAGCATAGGTAGAGTGTTGGATATTCTGAGATGGTCAGTCTGCTCGTTCCATTCTCTACACAACACAGTGCCATCAGTTACCCCTTTAAGGGATTCTTTATCTGAATCTGATCTGTTCTCCTAGTCACAGACACCTAAGGTAAAACGAGGATGGAGACCAAAACCAACGATGTTTGTCACCAGTTGAACCAACATCACCAAAGCAACACTGTGTGTGGAAGGATATGCAGCAGGGGATTGTGGGTATACAAGAACAATGCAGAAGGGGGTGTGTGAAGAGGAACCCAAGGATAATGCTGCATACGACGGGTCAAACTCTTTGCATTACTGCCCCTGCATAATGTCCTAAAGGTGTTCTGATGTATCAAAACAGGATCAAGGTGTGGAACTTCAGTTACGAGACTGGCAATTTTTTCTGAAGGTCCTGAGTGAGAAAGCTGGGAGAGATAGCAAGAAGAAAAACAACTAGGAAAACTGTATAAGACTAGTTCATAGCCCTGTAACACATCTGTTAAAGAAGACAGTAGAGAAGCAGATAGGAGGGGTAAATCCAGCTTGACATGGGAAACTTCCTCTGAAGGAGCAGTGGAATCTGATGAGTAGCATGACTGGGACCCCACTGCTTCATGACAAGATGTTGTTCTGGGGTAACCATGGCCCTACTCAGGAGGAGGTGGTTGCTGAAGGACACAGAAGACTAAAGGTTTTCCTGACCTCTCTGGTTCCCATTATTCTTGTTGTTTCAGCACAGGAGTCAGCATGAAATGTCAAGTTGGTCTTTTGAGCTTAGAAGTAATGTGACTGTTGTAAAGAGCTCTCGGAAGGATTTTCTTGGCTTATTGTTGTTTTGTAAATTAGTACTTTTAATCAAAGAGCTCTTTACTTTGGAAACAAAGATGTAAGTAGATGGGAAGGCTCAGCTCTGCTCTAGCACACATCCCACTCAGGTCTGGCACCTGGGTGCAGAGATGCTGGTGCAGCAAGGTTGGAGCAAAGAGGAAGAAAGAAGCAGGTTTCTGGTCATCACCACTCTATAGGACAAGAGTCCTATAGCACAATGTCACCTCAGCTCTGCCACTTCCACTTCTGCAGGTGGCTCAACCACACTCAGAATTAGGTCTTGCACAACCAAACTGTGGATTTTAAGTATATACCTACTCTACAGATGTGATGGTGAGGATTCTTTGTGTTTAGTACATTGCGTTGAAGAATATCAAAGCCTAAAACTGTGGGCAAAGCTGAAATTTCATTTCCTCACATCAGTAGGGCTGTGCTTACAGAAACACACTATTTTTTGTTAGTCAAAGTAAAGAAGCAATTCACATGGAAGGGTGGGAGATGAAGAGAGGATGGCTTTACACTGAATTAGACATTTCATATAGAAGGTTTAATTCTTTTTTAAGCCTCATCGGAAGAAAAGAAATGAAGAAACTTAGTAGGCTCACAGAATTGGGGCAGGAGGAAAAATCTTGAGCTCAACAGAGACTCAGCAGTTACAGTCAGGATGTAGACAGACAGCTCTTTCCTCTGCCCAAAAGGGTTTGAAGCAGCAGGTCCCATATGGTGGGAAGGTTATATCAGGCTGCTCCATTGATAGCTTTCCAGTTCACAGCAGTAACAAAACATTCACTGTTGCGGGAGGTAGAGGCCATGGACTGCATGCCTGGAGCACGTTCTCCAGCAACAGACAGGGAGTGGGTTTGACCTTGCACCTAGGAAAGGCTTGGGACCCTCTGAGGAGCAGGCAGGCTCCATGCTGCTCTGTTATCCCATCACCTGCCTTTAAGGTCTTCTTGGCCATGTGTTCAGGGAAATCCCTCACCTTTGGGAATATCACGAGATCACCCCATGCACGGTATAGAAAAAGTCCTAACCAAAGGAGCTTACTGACCAAGGAGAAAGGAAAAGTACCTACGCATTTCCACCTTCCTCCCCACTAAATAAAGTGAGGACTTAGCAGGGTAAATCCCAAGATGCTCGGGAAAAGGCAACATTTACTGCCCCTATTTCTGACTCCACAGACCAGCAAGTCACGCAGACTTCCACTACACATACTGTGAAGTAACAACATCCAGGAGACAACTCTTCAAACCTTTCTACCAAGGTTCCTGAAAAAAGCTATTTGGTCTACGAAGCACTGAGGAGCAACTTGACAATATTGGCCCCTCACCTCTCAGTTAGGCAGGAGGACAGGACTCCCCTCAGCACGACTGGGGCAAAGAAATTGAGCATCCTTCAACAACCGAAGGGAGCCCGCTCTGTTCACTTCAGTCTCTCTCAGTCACCTTCCTTCCCTCTTGCTATATACTTACAGTAATAAATCATTTAATTAATCAGCCTTAAAGGGGAAATACAAATGCCACGTAGGTAATGGATTTTAACGCTAGCAGTGTTTCTAGGGACAGAAACCCAAACCAATTACTGGAGCTCACCATTCATTCATCTGCATTAGTAAATGCATTCGCCTGTCGTTTCAGACCCAGACAACCCAGGCTCAGTGCCTGTAGGAGTTGTGCATGGCATTTAACAACATCCACTGCCTTCACACTTTCCACCACTGCACAAGCAAGAAAAAAACACATCTCAGCAATTCCAATATCAAGAAACACCCTGTGCAAACCTGAACTCTGATGTACCAAACACAATGGAGGACGTTTAACTCACCTCAGGAAGTCTCCTGCACATTTCAAGACTTCCTTAGAGAATTTCTGCCACCCCATGCCTTCTCCCAGAGCTCAGAGCCTCTTGCATTCCAACCTTGGGGGGCAGGGCTTTCATCAGATATGCTTTGGTTGTCTCAAATTTTACCTTTTTAAAGTGAGGAGTTGTCCCAGCAGTCCTGCTACTACTAGTTCCTCTGCAATGATAGGAAGCAGCAAGACCACAGCTGCTCCATTACGGGTAACAAAGGTAATCACAGTTCCAAAATACCCAGTCAGAGCAGGGCTGGCAATAAGATCAACCAATAACCCAGTAACTGTGAAAAAAACATGAGGTGAAGAGACAAATGCAATTCCAATCCAAACAGCAAGCCAAGACAGAGCTGAGTGCAGACCCACCAGTAGCACAGCTTATACCAGGACTGGGTCCCAGGTGAGGCTGATCAGGCTAATTAAAGCCTATTAGTGCAAACAGGACCCTGACACAGGATAGCAAACAGCACGACTCAGGTGTGCATCCCTTGCAGGTATCTGGTTTGCTTTAACGGGTTTATTTCCTGGCCCCTGGCACACAGGCTGCTGCAGGAGAGAGGACCCTTACCTTCTGCAGCTTGCTGGGGTAGCATAGCAGCTTCAAATACCAGCCAAAGAAAGAGAGAAAAGCTACACTTCTTTCTTTCTCTCTTTGGCTTTAATGTCTGCCATGCCAAGGTCTGGTGGAAATGCAGGTGTTTTGGTAAAAGAAGTCAAGAAAAGGCAGAGCACGGTAAGGAGCTGCACAGCTCAGTCCCTACAGCTGAGGAGGGGAGATGTAGGGCTGGATTCACCAGAAGCTTCCACACCCCAGAGACACAAAAGAAAGCAAAGACAAATCACAGAATCATCCAGGTTGGAAAAGACCCTTGGGATCATCGAGTCCAACCATTAACCCTACTTGCAAGTTCACCCCTAGACCATATCACGCAACACCACATCCAAGCGATGCTTAAACACATCCAGGGATGGCGACTCAACCACCTCCCTGGGCAGCCTGTTCCAATATCCCACAACTCTTTCCATGAAGAACTTCTTCCTAGTGTCTAGTCTAAACCTACCTTGTTTAAGCTTGAAGCCATTCCCTCTAGTTCTGTCACTAAATACCCGAGAAAAGAGACCAGCACCAACCTCTCCACAACGTCCTTTCAGGTAGTTGTAGAGAGTGATGAGGTCTCCATGGGCAAACTTGAGGTGTGTGTGTGAGTTCACCACAGTATTGAAAAATTCACAGCACGTTAAAAATAACACAGGTATTCAACGTGCCCAGGGACTCTGATCCCTATGACCCGGTTAGTTGTCCCGGTTACCAAGCCCTTCTAGTTCCAGTCTTACTCCTTAGTTCTTTCCTTCCTAAGCATAACCGATAACCATGCATGTCCTTCTTTGTTTCATTCATACACTTAGGAGCCTCTTTCCTCTTATTTTTATTTCCGCTCTATGTTTTACCTTTGTACAACGCATCCTGTCTTCTCTATTTGCCTTCTGGCTGAAACACTTAACTAGCTGAGGTTTCCCCTTTCTCAGATTTTCCCCTCCTCCTGGAGAGCTTACAGAAGTGCTGAGTGTGCAAACTCTGTCCCTCCCAGGAAGATACATGGAGCAGGTAGGCTTGTTGTCCTGGGACTCTGGGGTACTCTCAGGTTAATTTGTTAGATTAACTTCAGACTCAGCAGCTGCTGTTAGTACTTCAAGGGAGAAGGAAAATGCTGACGGTAACAGCTGCCTCTATGATTTATGAGCAGCATAGGAACATCTAGCAAGCTTTAGAGAGCTGCATAAGGAAGGGGATTTTCCCACGAATGACCTTCTTTAAGAAAAGGAAGTAGGCACGTTTTTGAAGGGGAATTGCAAAAGACTTGCTCAGCGGTGAGCAGTTTCCTCTGGCCTTTGCCTGTCTGCACATCAATGCGCTCCCTGCCATAAGGAGTGATGACAAAGCCGTGATCTGAAGACACCTTCAGGGAAAGGATCCTCTTCTGTCAAACACTGTCCACTCACTTCTAAGGTCTGCGAAGAAGACACTTTTCATTTTCCCAATACCAATGTGACTTTGTCTTGTAACTCTGCACAATGGCGAGCTGGCCAATATGTGTGTAAGTATGTAGGGCAGTGAAACATCCTCTTCTGTTTTATCCTTCTTTACACCCTTCTGTGGATAACTTTTACATGCAATTACGATGACCCAGGGTGCACAACAGCTTCTGCCAATGTAGCACTCATTGGGTGCAGGAGATTCTCCCTAAGTTGCACAGCAGGCACCTGTCTCTGACTCCAAGGACAGTCCAAAGCTTCTCTCAACTCCAGCTGGGTACCTCTACCAGTAAATAACATTGTCTGATTGGGCTGACAGTCCTATCTCTCTTCTCTGAACTGTCACTGGAAGGGGGCAAGTAATCCTTGTGAACTCCCCATCGGGATCATATGCTCTCTGATGTTGCCGTGTTCCAGTGGATGGGGAACTGCGCCGGCGGATCCGGAGACCTGAACTCTACATTTCTGTTTTCCTGTTTATATCACTCCTCAGTGCTCCCTCTTGCTCTGCTTACATACCCTCTGGAGCATTCACGTGCTTCTGTAGAGTGAATCATCATTGCTGTTTCATAACGTGAAGCCAGGTGGAAACATTATCCAACAAAAATATAAAAATGAATAGTCATGTACTTCCCTTGCTTCCACTGCATACATTATGGTTTTCGTCTTTGTTCAACAAAACTACTCAGGAATGCTCTTGCAAGAGAGTCCCATGTAAGAAAGTTAAATTCTTCTGCGGGGGTTTACACATATATGTATGTGTCAGGGGGAGGGAGCTCCGGAGATTTTGGGCTGGATATATAAAAACCACTAGACACAAGCATTCAATAGTCATCAGTTATTTTTTACTTCTCCAAAATCTTTATTTTTGACTTGTAACCTATTACCTGTTTAATAAACATTTAGGGGCAGATTCCTTTGACTTGTCTTCTGATAGGTTCCAGTAGTCACATTTATGAGAGCTTGTCTCCATGAAAGAAACTTACTTTTTGTTTTTAAAAGCAAACAAGGCCTTGGATGTATTCCCATGAATCGAAGAACATGTTGTTGTTTTTTTGAAAAAGGACTTAGAACTAGGCTCATGATTAATTCACCAAATTAAATTAAACCAGTTGGCAACTCTGATTTGAAGTTGGCTCATTTTCACCCATCTGACTTCAAAATGGCAGAATGGATTTTGCTCAAACTTCTGAAAAAATAAAAGAAAAAAGAGTTTGCCTTTGGGAAAAGAATCAGAGTCTAGAAATAGAAATATGAAATAGTAATAGTGTTTGTGTATCCTCCTTGGTCATCCAATGTTAAGCAGGAGAAGCAGCTTGCCAGTGGCTCCCCTTGCAGGTGCATGGCAGGGGAGGGATGTCTTTGTGGATGACAGTGATATTCAGGTGCAGAACCGAGCAGTGGTTCTTGCTCCAGCAGGAGAATGACCAGTGGTGCTCAACAGAATGAGTGATGACTTTCCACCCGTCTCCTAAAAAGAGGCCCCATCTGCACCTGTAGCATGTGCTTTAAACTCAGTATTTTAACAAACTGGGCAGCAGCTCCTGTTGGCAATTTTCACAGCTCCCTAAGGAGGGTGCGTCTCCACATAGCAACTGAAAGATGAATCCAGTTGAAAATGTACTCATCATTCACCAATAAACCCACAGAGTGAAAGAATATACAGTGTGAGGATGTGGGTGGGTGAGGATGGATCTACCCTGAGGGATTTGGTACATGGTAGATGGGCCATCTCCAAACACTACTGCTGTGAGCTCAGTATCATGCCACCAAAACGCTAGCTTTGTCTACATGGGGAGAGTTCTTTCCTGAGGGCTTCTATAGAAGAGATTTTAAAAATTAAGCATGAAGAACACAGCCTCGTATCTGACGTATCTGTTGATACTGATTCCTATTTCAACAACTTATAGTTTCTAATTGGTCTTGCATGTTGACCCAACAACATCTCCTAAGAAAGTAGTGTGAGCATTAAAGCTGAATTCTTCTGTTGTCACGAGTGCGAGTACAGGGGAAAGGGCTGGTAGATATTTCTTCCATATAGTGGATACAGGTTGAAGTCATACGTTTCCTTGACACAGTATAATAAGTTTTAGGGAGTTCTTCTAAATCCTGATTTAGGACCTGACCTGTAAATACACAACACGGAGTGGTATTTAGCACACAAAGGTGAATTTCCAGCTCTAAAACTGAGATGATCACACAAAATTACTATCCATATCAGCTTATATAGATCACATTTTTAACCAGGAACTCCCCTGAAGGCTATTTTTCCAGTTATGGCCCTTGATCTCATAAATTGTGCCTTAATTATTGCAAGGCAAGGCTCCCGCACTGTGCTTAGTATGATGTCAAAACAAGCGAACCCATTAGCCAAAGCTGGTACAGACTCTGACATAATGTTTGTCAGAAATATCTGTAGCTGGGTTGTTTGACCCCAAGCACACTCGCTTCCAAGTGGTTTGTAGGAAGCAGGTTTTATGATCTAGTTTTTTTGGCCAAATAGCCAAAGGCCTCAAAGCTACCTGTTTTGGAGGTAATAGGTCCTCAGTTTCATGAAGAAGGAGCCTTCATCCCTTCAGCAGCTGTGTCCTGGGACACTGAGTTATTTTTGCCTTGTGTTGACAGCCTTTGTGTTGCCCAAAAAAAAACCTTTTGGTGTAAGAAACAGGGTGAAAGAGCTAGTTTTTGGAAGGGAATGTGGGCATTCTCCAGCCTGTCCATGACTGAACAAGCTCTGTTGGGGGGAAAGTCCATGAGATGGCTTCAAGGTTGAATCATCTGGCTGATATTGCATTTCCCACGAGCTGGCGAGAACACATGGAACAGTTAATATTTAAACTGTTGACACAGTGCCCGATTTAGACAGCTGCTTCAACGCCACCCTCATTTGGAGAAGTGTATTGTCTGGGGGGAAGCCGCATGATCTAAACAGCAAGAACAAAATGTCTAGGCTCCCTCCAACCACGTGTTGGGGTTGAGCTGAGTCTGCTTGGCTCCTTCCACTCTTCAGGAAGAGTGACTTACACAGGCTTCTCAGCACAGGGTCTACTAGTTGAGACTTCAGAAGACAACTGGCTGGAAAATATTTGTTCTTTTTCTTTTCCTTCAAAAAATCTGGATGTTTTTTCAAAAATATTTTTAAAAGTGAAATCATGGTGATTGGAACGAAACGCTTTTCAGCCACCTTCAAACAAAATATTTAAGTTTTAGTATCCATTTTGCTCTCATTTTTTTCTTTTTCTGAATTACCCTCCTTCTGCCTCTGCCTGCCTGAAATTAGTCAATGAAAATTGTGTTGATACAGGTCAAAACATAATTTATTCTTGGACACAAAATGCTCCGAAGATACACCAACAGAAAATGAAACCTTTTCGACGCTGAAGATTTCACATGCATTAAAAGACATTTGTTTGAAATTTCCAAAGCAACTCTTTTTTTAGAATCTCTGTTCTTTCTTGAATTTAAGAGGTTGTATATTCACCCTAATGCATGGTAATTGGTAGAGCAACGCAATAAACTCTGCCTTGTTGCTACTTTCCAACCTTTTAGAGGTTGATCCGCGGTGGTATTTCCTGCAATTAGAGTTAGGTGAGACTGTACTGATCTCCTTGTATGCTGTTACACAAACTGAGAATTTTGAGAATAAACCAATCTGAACATGCTATTCATGTGTTTACAAACTTTGCATATCACTTTGAATATTACTATTAAGCAACTTAAATCCCCAAGCCATTGAAAAGTCAGAGGAATCCAGATGCTTTAATCACTTAAGGGCTTTGAAAATGTGGAGCTCTATCGTTATTTGAATATTCAATAAGTTTACTAGCTCCATTAATGATAATATCCCTGCTGTTACTAATAAAAAATCCTTTCAGTACCCCATAGCAGAGGTGGGCAGGTTTTTTAACAGGATGATTTTTGCTGATTGTTTTGAATTTAACAGGATGATTTTTGGTGATTTAACAGGATAATTTTGGCCTACCCTCTCTGGACTTCCAGGATGTTTGGGTATATACTGGTGACACTTACTAAGGATAATATAGCAAAATCGCAGAAATTCTCATCTAGATAAAAATAATCTTCGTAAAAGGACAGAGGGTAGTTATTTTGGGCAGGTGTGACCCTGAAGATTGTCTATGGATGTGAAGCAGTTATTAGCACCTAATTCCAAACTACAACTAGAAGAAATCATTAAGGCTTTTCCCCTGTTGCAGCATGAGATCTTGCCATGGAAACCCAGGGGACAACAGATTAAACAGAAGAGAATAGGAAGGTAAAGTGAGATTAACAGGGCTAAAAACTTATTTTAAATTAAATGAGTTGCAAGATGAAGATATTTTCCAGTAGCTAAACATAAACACAGTTATCTCTTTAATAAAATGAAGGCAAGGGGAAAAAGAACATCAGAGCAGCTCTCCAGAATGGCAGGAGAGCAGGGACAGTAACTCACCACCACAGCTTGAAAATATTTCCTTTGTGCTGTTCTCTGCTCTATTCTCAAATTACTTAAGCATTTTTAAGCATGAGCACAACAGACACTCTCCACTCGCTCTTTCTCTCTCAGAGCTTCAAATAATTGACTTGTAGTGTTTCTATTGGAGGCAAAGCCTCTTTAGTTTTTATCTCCGAATTTGGTGAGTCTCAGACACTCAAGAGTTTGGACATCCGAGACTGAGGACTGGACATCTAACTCATGTTATATTCTGAAAAGATTCAGATGTGAGCAGAAATGGGGTGAGTGGGAAGAAGTCCAAGAGGAGAGGGCAGCAAACCTCCCAGGACCTCCCCATTGCCGCAGCTCTGCCAGGGAAAGGCAACCCCTCAGCCCAGCAGGGACTCAGGGCTTCCCAAGACAAGAACTATCTGAATGGCTGGTGAGGAGAGCTGAAAGCTGAATTGCCATATTTGAAGAAAACAAGATAATGGCTTTAAATTATATGTAGGCTTCTGTGGAAAAAAATCCAAAGGCAAAAAAGAAACCTTCCTCCCCATCACCTGCCAAAGATCATACAGTTGTTTTGCTGAGTGGGTGGGGGCTTCGGTTGGTTTTGGGAAGGGGAAGTAGAACTGGATTTCACATGTTGAGTGCTGAATGCAGTTCCTAGCATGACTTTTTTTCCTGACTTTTCATCCTAGCATGCACATTGATCCCACTGCCAGTAAATCCCACCTGAGAAGAGATGCAGATACACGAATGTCCAGCTGCAGCATATCAAGCAGTGTAAATTTTCCCATTTTCCTGTCTGAGTGTGGAGGAAATCTTTCTGCTTCAGGGATGGCCCCATCAGTAACAAGCAGACTTCCAGCATCCCTGCACCACTCACCCTCTTTGCATTTTTAATATTTAGATATATGTTTACACAGGTGTGGGACAGACCAAGCTGCGATGAGCACAGCCTGGATGGAGCATGGACACCCAGTGCAGCTACAGCCAGGGACTTTGGGGTGCTATCATCACTTTGCACCACAGGGAAGTGCAGTCACAGCTGACCAAGCATCCCACCGCCCTAAGAGCATCCCCCCATGTCCCCACAGCCCCTCGCCAAGTGATGCTGGCACAACGCTGCAGCACCCCGGCTGCTCTACGCACTCACCCACTCTCCAACAGTCCAGACAGCCTTACCTGCACGCCTGAAAAACTTCTATATGACCTCAGAAGGCCAAGTCTTTTAAACTTTGGAAAAGAAATTTGGGTGCTTAAGAATCAGCCTGTGAATGTGAAATACCTCAATGCCGTACTCTGAGTGTGTGAGTCATTTCTGAAAGCGGTCTCGTCTTCTGGTTGGCATGGCAAAGTCTAGAAATGCTTGAGTACAATATTTGCTTGGGGAAACAGGACTCAAGAGCCTTGGAAAACGTAATCTCAGATCTCTGTTCCTTAAAGTTAGGCTAAGTGATTCACCTTATGGTGGAAAAATAAGACTAGGGATTTATTCTAATTTTCCCCTCTGTTCTAGGCAGTGTCATAGAGCTTGTTGCTATCCCAGCTCTTGGTTCAACTCAGCAGATCACCTGGACAAGCAGAAAACTTTTACTTAAGTCTTAGCAAAGGTCTTTGGACATCATTTCTAATGGCATGACTACAATTATGTTTAAAGTTAAGGACAAGTTTGAGTTCTCTGGATGGTGAGGTTGATTTGCTTTTCGGAGGCCAATAATACAGTTTTGGCCTAAAGATTGCCTTGGAAATAGAAACACGTAAGAACATTCAAACCAGCAGAGAAAAAGTTGACTGTTGCTCTTTTAAAGGCTGTGTTTTATAAGTGTTACTTTTGTTCTGGGTAGGAAAAAAAAAGCAAACCCAAAAGCCCAAGAAAGATTCCTAGCCAATTAATAATTAACAGCGTTCAAGTACATTTATGTCCACATACAGCATTTGTTAAAAAAGAAATATTTTTTGTGTTTTAACACCTTTTTTTTTTCAAAAAAAAAGAGAAAAAAGAAGAAGAAGAGAAGAAATTAATGTACACATTACATTATTTTGGCACTGGTATGGACCATTTTTAAAAACATTTGTTAGTATTTATAATGGTTTGTACAAAATTGTAAACTATGTTCAAGTTTGTTTTTACTTTTGTTCGACATCACCTTTCAAAAACTGTCGCTGCAGGAACAAAGCGCCCCAAATGAAAACCCCCCCAAAATAAAACCAAAGCAACTCTCTTTGTCCCTTCCCACCCTTCCCCCTGCCCTTCTGCCCATTCTCCCTAAAAGAAGGTGAAGGAGACAGTTTTTGAAAGCACCCGGCAGCAATTGGTGAGCGCGCCTTTCCTGGGAGCCCTCCTGCGGCACGGGACACAGGGTGGCTTTGAGAATAGAAAGTGCCTCCCACCAATCACACCATCCCACCTCTAGAGTAGACAAAGATGGCTCTTTAGGTCATTTTATTTTATTTCTTTGTTGTTTCCCCCCCCTTTTTTTTTTCTTTTTCCCTTTTTTTTTTTACAAAAATTTCTACATCTAAATCACTTTGCTAGAAACATTATTTTTCTTTCCTTTGTTTTGTTGGTTTTTTTACATTAGTTAAAGCAGGACTTGCTTTTGTGAAAAAAGACAAGGATCAAGGTCTTATTTCATGCAGAAAATGCAAATTAAAGATCATAAAAATGGGTGGTTTGTCCCGTTTTTTTTTTTGTTACTTGTCATTTCTTTTGTTGTTGTTGTTGTAACGCTGTACAGGATGCAACGCAGCCACTCAGAGTATGTTCAGGTGGTTCACAGCAGTCCCTTTGATCGTATACATTGACATTGATCTCCCTGTCGCCTCTCTTGTTCATTGAGATGTTTGTCGGAATTTCAGGCCACGTAAGGTGTCCTCAGTTAGAGAAGACGTTGCTGCTTCTTCATCTTTGAGAGGAAGATGGATGGGTGCAGTTTGAGAGGATGATACATTGGCCTAAATGGTCTAGATTTTCCTGGGAAGGATGCCCCAGCCTTAGAGGTCTAATCTTGTTTGCTTTCATGCCTCTTGGCATAACATCCCTGTAGTAAGTACATCGTGAGAGGGCATTTGTCCTTCGGAACCTAATTTCTCTTCAGAAAGGGGATGTGATTTCACACAAAAACACAATATTATGACATGCCAGGCAATGGAAAGACAAAATACCAAAGGACAGACAATGATCCTGCCACCAGAGTCACATGTGCTTGCCAATGGATGAGATCCTTCTGGGTAGCTCTTGAGGTTCTCCTTCACTCTCAGTTTTTCCATCTTCTTCCCCAGCAACTAGCTAATAATCTTTCCAGATGTTAGAAACTCTCTCTGTGACAACTGCTGAGCCTTCCTAGGGGGTTGGTCATAAAAAATCTTCCCTTTCGACCTACCAAGCACACTTGCCCCAATCCAGTGAAGCTGTTGGATCAAGATTTTAAGAAGGTGCTCCTGAGCTGACAAGGACTAAGCAATGAATGGGGCTTTGCATGACTGAGACACTGCGTGGGTTTAATCCTATCATGTTTCTCTGCTTTGCCCATCCCCTTCTTGCTTCAATGCAATTGAAATGGGAGAGGGGAAAGTTGGGGCAACCTCACTTCCCTTGCTGACCTCTTCCTTCATCATCATCTAGCCTTGGCAGGGGCTGAAACTCAGGGATTTCTGCTCAGTCTCTGCCTTTGCGAGGCTTTGGGACACATCTCCCTTCTCTTGACCGCTAAATTCATGAGGCGCAAGGCTGGCAAGATCTCTTAACCTCAGCTTGAAAGCTGCACTAGCAAAAGATATATTCCTGATCGAAACACCCCTGATGGGTCCCCAGATATCCCTGAGGCAGGCAGCACAGCGGTCCCCAGAACTTCACATGCTGTGGGCCACTGTCTCTGAAGAAATAAGGTTAAGCATCACCAGATATGCCAGTGCCAGCAATCTCATGAGGTGTGTCTCCTCTTTGGCTTCCCACCTGACATGTCATGATATTGCACAACAGCCACCACCGTGGTGAGGAGTTACCTGTTTGCCTCCTGCACTCACCACTGAGACCCCTTGGTCTCACAGGGAATGGCAAGGCTTGGTGCTGCAGCAGCACAGGCTCCATGGCCTTGGGCACAGCCAGGGCGTGGTGGCGAAAAAGAAGAGACCAACCAAATGCACCATCCCCTGCAGGTGAAAAATGGAGAGACCTGCTCCAGGACTGAGTGGGCTCACGGGAGTCTTTCCCAGTGTAGGGCAGAGCATCTGTCAGTGAAGAGGCAGTGCTAGTTCCTTTCTTCACAGAGAAGAGTTGAGATCAGCCTCAGAAAGAAATGCCTCTGCTCACCTGAGATGGGGCACTCCTGATCCCGAAAACCAGGCTGTTGCCTCTTGCCTGACCCCAAGAGGCATCAGCATCACAACAAATGCAGTCATGTTTTCCTCCCCTGCTGGCCTGGTTTCTCCCAGCCTGCTGGTCCCCAAGCCCTCCCCATGGGCTCAGCACTGCCAGGGCTATCTGAGCAGCTCGGCAACGTGAGCCACGTGGTGGCATAGCCAGCAAAGCCACACTGCCGTCAAAGACATGTCCAGAGGGGTGGGAAAGTCAGGGAAAATATCTTTGACCTTCTTGCATGGACACCTTGTCCACTGAATGCTCAGCGAAGTCCCCGAGTAAGACTTGGACCCAACATTTAACTGAGTATGGCAATTAACCTGGAGTGGCTCCACATCATTCAGCTGGCATAGCACTGAGAGCTGGGAGACATTAGCCTGTACAGGAGGCAAACCAATACTGATCCACTTTTTAAAACACATACTGGATGAGGAATTATTATCCTCTTCAAAAGAAATAATGTTACTCACCACTGTGGTATCTCATCCTTTCCAGGGGAAAAGTTTGCCAATATAAATTCCAAGCTCAGCCTGTGCAAAGGATAAAACGTGCAGCCCTGTATCATAAATGGGTTTACCACCTCTTGTCACCCCACTTTGTCATGAAAATATTAGATACTACTTCTGCAAGTGCTTTCTTCCTGTGACGCTAGCAAGTTCTGGCTATCTTAGATGGGAGCAGGCAACCTGCAGCATGGAGGTGAGAACAGGTTTGGGACAGCCTGGGTCCATTTTCTCTAGGAGAGGATGACGGCAGCAAAAGACTCTTAGAGTAAGGGACTGCATTTTGTTCCAGAGTTCTCTAATCTAGAGCACAATGGGATTCAGGAGCTCAAGCTTGCATAGCTCCTCCTTGTTTTGTCTCTGCTTGGCCTGCCCATCAGCAGAAATGTCTGAGTCAGGGCTGTGTGGCTGCACCATACCGATGCGCTCTAGCTGGAGAGGCAGCTGCAGTAAAGAGAAGCCCTAGTGATGAAGAATGGCCTTTTCTAAAAGGACTGAGACTTGCCTCTGGTCTGCCTTCCATGTAAACAATTTTTTTTTAGCCTCACTGCAGTAACTCTAACGATACAACATTCATTGGCCCGGCTGTAGAAAGATGCCACACTTCTGCCCCATGGAGGCAAGACTGTTCTCCATGTTTCCAAAGCAATCAACATAAGACAAGACAGGCAATTTCTCATATTGCTTTTTACCCTTCATGCTCCTCCCAGTCCAGACAAAGATGGATTGTAAAGCGGAGGGTTACCCACATGTCTCAGATCCACTATTGTTATCATCCTCGGCATCTCCCATCACTCATTTCTGCTAACTGGAAGCTGCATGGAAACCAGATATCCCTCAGTCCAAATTCAGTGAACTCATTTGTACTTCTGACCTTCTGTACTTCTGCTGAAGAATTTGCCTCTGCAAGGCCAATGGCCACTAAAAGAGATAACTAAGCTTAACGCAAGGTCTCTGCTTTGCACTCTCTTTCAAACTCATCCTCCACAAGGAGCCAGGAGCCCACAAACAAGTCTCTGTTGAGTTGCAGAGGGTCTTAAGATTGATCTTTTCACATGGATAGCTTTCTTTGTACCTCTTCTGAGCAGCTGGGCATTTCCTAGCACTTGTTATGCTGAACTAAGTCACAGGGTAGAAAGCAGCAGCAGCAACAAAAGCTTCTCAAACAAAGTTCAGGCTCATACTGCCTTTACTCTATCTGCATTACTTCACTTACTCAAATGACACCTGATATCACCTTTGACCCCTTCACTACACCCCAAGACACAGTAAGGCATAGTGCAGGTTGGCTATCCAGGAGGAGGTCAAAGCCTAGACACAGCCTCCTCCTGTTGGCCTCGGGGATGGCAGAATCAAATGCTGAAAAGCTATTTACATACCATGGTTTCCACCTCTCCTGCCCACCTCTTCTTTACTGCGCTTGGAGGTAGATCAGGGAGCCAGCCCTAAGGTCACCATCCCAGCGGGCTGCGCCTCCGAGCAGGCACAGGCACAGGTTTGCCCTCCAAACCCTGTGGGAAAAGTCTGGGGAAATGCGTTATAGTTATCAGCCTGGAGGACAGTGCTTCTTTATTACACTTGTCACCTTTCAGCTGTTCTTTACTTCTGAATGTACAGAACCATTTTTATTTGGTTTACATCAAGACATTAGAAATCAAACATTATTTTTTTTTCCAAAAAAATAAAAGAAAACCAAACAAAAAAAAAGGAAAAAATAAAACTCAATTCCCAACACTATATACATCTTCTCCCCAGTCTCTGCTCCCCTCCC
>NW_009698587.1:2153-25511 GCF_000703405.1 Apaloderma vittatum | reverse complement strand
TATTATTTATTACAATTATTATTATTTTTACACTATTTTATATTTTTAAATCCATATTTTTATATAGAACCATCAAAAATAAATAACAATAATTTTTAAAATAGCTGTGTGCAGGTGGATATTTCTCGCTATGGCTTAAGTAGTACATTGCATAGGCTAAATCGGGTTGAGGATCTCTATCGGGTTTTTCTACAGAGTTCACTGAGTGATTAGCTGTACTTATCCACCAGCTGCAAAAAATACAAAGCTGTTTTCTTTTATGGATTTAGACAATATCTCTGGTCATTAGAGAACAGTTCTGGTGAGTACAACTGTTAACGACCACTTTGCTGTATAAACAGTTTATGTTTTGTTTTGCTTAGACTACAGTAGAAAACCATTGTGTATAAACATGGATGGCCAGTGTTCAAAACTACTTCTAATCGGGTAGAGCAGCTTATGGGATATTTCATTTTGCCCTTGTAAACATATACGTGTTTCCACTTCCTCATTTATTTCACGTACCAGGAAAAATCTATGTTAGTTTTTCATTAGTAAAATCCATTTTAAGGTCTCCGGGAGGTAAATTATTTTTAAAATTAGTTTTTATTTTATTAGTCAGGTTGCATGGTGTCAAAACTATGTTGGAGCCAGTGGCACTTCAACTGAGCTTATTAATATTGATGAAATCACTGTGTGTCACAGTTCACTATGTCACTGTTAACCTTCTGAGACTAAGAAATATTTTTAAAAAGACAACAGATAATTTTTTACTAGTTCCTTTAAAATATTTTTTTAATTGTTTTTTAGTTGTACTAGCTTTATTCTCCAGAGGAATGAAATGTTTCATGAATAGTTATCAGCTGAAAATCAGAGGAGAAACATCAGTTATCAGAGACAATATTACATATAGCCTTTGAGGAACTTGGCCAATGCATTTGACTTCCAGATGTAGGAAAAGAAAAGAGGTGGAGTACAAGTTTCCATAAAGTTATCCTGTCTGCTTTGGCATATAAAAAAACCATGAAGTTAGAGCAAACTTTTTCAAAAGTACCTACATTGTTTAGGAGGTGATTGTTCTCTTGTGTCATACACATGATCTTGAAACTTTACCCTTGCTATCCTACAATTTTCCTCCTGGAATTGTCAAGTTCTTGAGTACCATGTTGATTTGTAACACAACACACTAGAGAGAAAGTGAGAGTGCTGCACATTTGCTCAATAACACTAGTTTCCTTTAGCAAAACTGACATTTTGCTTTGCAGCAGAACCAGGTTGATGGAGGAAGTGATAATGACAGATAAATCAATTCTCATTTCTTCTCTACACACTGACTAATAAATACATTAGTGAGATCATTAATATCATTATTGTAGGCACTTTGTCCCTTCACCCTTGCTGAAACTTCTGCATTCTTGCATATCAGTCCCGTGAAGATGTCGCCAAATTCCTGCCTTATGGTAGCTTAAACTCAGAGATACGAGTGAGGTGATATGATGAAGCTGAACAGGCCTGGAAGATGGCATTGTGAAACTGGCAAACAGACATTATTTTAATGACATGACAGTAGAGTGAAGTTGATAGCAAAGGAAAGTAATGAAGGCTTATTGAAAATTCTGTATACACTGGGACAAACACATGATCCAGGGTCAACTCTGCAGTGGAGAGCAGACACCTGGTGATAGATTTGTTTAATATTACATCCCAACCTATTAATGGATTAATTAAGCAAATCAATGAAGCAACTTGAGTAGTTATTTATGCTACAACCTTTGATATGGGCCAACACAGAATAGAGTTTTTGGAGGTTTTAATGCACATCATACAAATTCCTGATAGCATGGTACAGATAGCACTGAAGTGAATGTTTCATTCTAATAGAATGACAGAACGTTAAAGAGAAATCTGAGACACTCTTAGTGTTAAGGATAGATAAAACACAGGGAAGATTTAGAGAACAGCAGTGAATAGTGTATCAAGGTACATCTACTTATTCACTTCTCTTTTGAGCCCAGTAAATAGACCCCCCACCTGCTAACTTTTATGCTTTTCATTTGATGTACAAAAGCGGTTTAATGCCATATATGAAAAATACAGGTGTGTCCTCACTGGACAGAGTCCCTGTGAAAGTGATCTGGAAGAATGGCCCAAAGGGGTACCTCATTTGCTTTTTTCTCTTATGAAGATCTACTAAAACAGCTATTTAAAATATACACAAGGGACAATATTTTAAGATGCAGTGTGTCTCAGTCTCTGTGATGTTTTAGTATTTGTTATGACCGAAGTGTCACAAGGCCAGTCCCTGCTCTCCATCACAGTGGTAAACATCAAGGGGAACAAGATCACAGATCAGTCATGTTGACATGGATTATACCACGGTGAGTCACAACTGTTCACACATACCTTCTCTATGATCTGACTTTCATGCTCAAGTTTTCTCCATAATGCAAATACACTCTGAGAAAGACATCTGCTACTTTTGAACATTTTCATGGCTTGTGTCCAACTTTCATTTAGTATTTCTGTAGAAATAACTTGCTTTCCTTATACTGCTGGTACAGCACTGCTTACCAGTGTTTCTAAAAGTGACTTGCTATTAATTTCTTCATTTATACCTTTCTTATAGACTTATTGATGGAGTTGACCAAAGGCAAACACAGTGCCAGGATATTTTCCTTTCTTTTACAGTATTAAGTTGTTGGGCTACCGGTGTTGCATATGTGTCACAAGCACTGAGATATAAGAAGCCTATTTGTAAAATACTAGTGAAGGCATGGTTTACACTACTAGAAAATTTGGCTCTACATTTTCATCCTATGATATCTGAATCCAGTGTCAGAAGAAACAAGCTAAAAGGATTTTCCTGTTCAGCTATTTGAAGGTAAGGAAATATTAGCACATCCTGTACTTTCTCATGCACTGACATTTGTTAAACTATTGTACTTGTCTTGAGAAAAGGCTCAATGATGTTACTAATGACTGTAGTGCAGCTTTAAATTAAAATTTCTCCAAAGTGTTAACTATTTCAAAAGAACTTTCCTTGCTGCCAAAATCACTTTTGTGATGTTTTTTATACATAATATCTGACTGCAAATTCTTCTATGCCAAAATGTGACTAAAAAGTTGAATCATTTGAGGATCTTCTCCTAAGATGAGCTAACATTTGTCAAAGTTCTGCAGCACGTTAGGATATATACCTGTTTCCTCTATACCAAACGTCTCTCCAGGAAACCCAACTTTTCTAAAAAAAACATCAAAACTCCACAGTTACAGATTCCTTTCTGATTTTGCTTTTTTGGCTAGTAGAATTACTGAAATCACTGGTAGTGCATAAATGTATAAATAATTTTCCATTCTCTATTGCTTTTTATTTCTCCAGTAACATGCATTCAAGACTATAGACACAGTTAGATTTCAAGAACTCAAATATGCTCTTATCTCAGTCCTTTCATATCTGTCAGAAAACGCCACTGAGTCTCTACAATTTATAGGTACTTGCTTTCTCTATAACTTACTGCTCTCCAACACAGCTTAGCTGTCTTTTTACTTTGCGTTGTAATGTCACCGTTAACTTCCCTAGTGTTTTCCTACTAGTATAACATTTGAGCTCATTTTTATAGTTTGTTTTCCTGGAACACACCCAAGCCCTTCAAATACAGTCTGGTATGCTGTAAACATGTCAGCATTCACTTCCTCCTGTGTTACAATATTGACTCTACATTTATGCTTGTTGCTACCAGCAAACCAAGAATTGCTTATGAGCCAAACACCACTGTGTGAAATAAGTGTTTACTTCTGTTCTCTCCTTATAGAAAGTACAGTTTAAGTAAAATTTCCAAGATATTTGCCTTTCTTTATCTGAAAAAAAGACCTGATCCTGACCAAGGATGTGCAGCAGTGATTCTTGGTGAAGTGTCAATACTCTGGTCCTCCTTTGAAGTGTCACAAAAAAGCACATTCATAATTTTCATGCTTCTTTTCAAGTCACTGCGTATTTTTGATAAATAGTTGTACTGGCTAGATTTCCAGCAATTACATTCAAAAGCAAAACACTGTGTGAAGAGAGATTTTGTCCACCATCTGCTATACTCTTCTCTCTCGTGTTAGTTGCACATTTCCAGTGAACTTTTACGCACAACTTCCTGCTTTTAGCTGTAGTTAGACTTCATCCTCTTTCTCCCCCTCTCACCATTTGGTGGACAATAGTGTAAAACACTGAAATGGGGACTGGAGGTCATTCCACTGAATAGTCTCCCAGTACAGTACACTTGAAGATATTCTTCATTTTCATAGAGTAAGTTTAAAACTGATAATGTGAAGATTTTCCCTATATTGTACAGAACATGTATTTAACTCCTTCTTCTACCAAGAGTGACTTCTTAGTGGTTACTTTCCTCTCCTGATACTTAGGACATGTTTTGACCATAATGACATGTCTTGCAATGCTTCTCCTAAAGCCCTGTATGCAATAGAATTATAAATGTCACATTTAATATTCACATAGTTAGAAGCTACTTCCAGGTAATTTCTTATGCATCAGTAATTGTACTATATTTCCTTTTGCACGAAAAGGAAAAAAAAAATAAAACCAATCTCTTTGTCTCTAGTGCTTGCGGACTTTTATTTACTGCAATAAATCTGCTTTCAATGACTCTATGAACAATGTTTCTTTTATAAAAATCTGCTTCTTTTTAAACATATGCAGATTTTCTTCTGCCATATGGAGAAATAGTATTACATATCACTTCTGGAGCATGTAATGTTTTTATGAAATCTTTGCTGCTTTTACAGAGAGTGTTGGTGCTATGTCCTCATGAGTAAAACAGATATGCATGATCAGACATGAATTTCCCAAACATGATGAATACAGTGAACGGACTTCAATTCCTCCTCAAAGGTTTCTGTTCTAAGATGCACTTGCACACTTCACCAGCAGCTGCGCCCCAGTAAAGCACCGGAAACCTAGAGCAATCAGGACAACAGCTGGACAGCTTACCTTGGCACACCATGGCTGCAGTCTTGACACAATGTTGGGCACCTGTGGATGTGTTTCCCAGCCCGAAGAACTATTGGTCTTGCTGTCTAATACTTTATACGTTAAGCAGTAGGCATACACTGATGACATGGCTCTGGGCCAGTCCATCTTCCTTCTCATCTAAGGCCCATTAGAAACTTAAGCAGGGTTTCTATCACCTTCTGGTGCCTTGCACAACCGTGAAGCTCACAACAGTTATGTGACAAAGTTTGTGTCTTCTTTGTTTTGTAGTTCACATTTCACTGGTCAGTTATAAATGAGCAAATGTAGTCAAAGTTTCATTCGCCTGAGCCTTCAGGTCTTTGCCCTTGGCAGCTGCTGTGTTTTCTTATTTTGTGCAGTTCATTCATAGCTTGACTTCCCTGATGGTATAGACTCTCAATTATTGCACACTGTTTTAGAAATTTGATATCAAACTTCACTGGTGCATCTTAAGGAAAATGGGCCCTTTCTAACCAAATGTGTAGAAACTCTCAACAGATAAATCAAGATTCAATATGTTTCATATATCACCTGTATTAAAAAACTTAATCCATGCATAAACACTTTTTGTATAGGCAAGAACAGATTTGCTAAAGTCTTACTCAATAAAATAATTCATTATGATTTATGCCAATGTTTTCATACAGAATCACAAACCACTTTAATGAAGAGAGAATATATGAATGGCAAGAAAATGAAATGGACGATGGGAGCATTTCCAATCTTACTTGATTTCAGAACTTGCAAATTACACTTAAGCAGATCTGGCTACTTCCATCCAGCCAACGCACATGAAATGTGACTAGACATTTCACAGCTTGGAGGAAGGATGCAGTCATAACTGCAACCAAAAAAGATCACCTGAGATGTGTGATCTGACCTTTATGATGTGCTAGATTAATTTTTACTATTATCTTAATCAGAAAAGGACAACTTTTCATAATCATAGAATCATAGAATGTCTTAGGTTGGAAGGGACTTTAGAGAACACCTAATCCAATCTTCCTGCCATGGTCAAGGATGCCCTTAACTAGATCAGGTTGCTCAAGGCCTCATCCAACCTGACCTTGAACATCTCCAGGCAGGGGGCATCCATAAGCATTCTGGGCAATATTTTCCAGTGTCTTGTAAGTCATTTCCATTGTCCTTGCACGATTTAATTTCAAGGAAGCCTTTCTTTGTTGCCTCCCTACGTGCTCTGACCACAGTCTTATATTCCACCCAAGTGGCCAGCTCCTCCTTCCGTGATCTATAGACTTTCTTCTTCCACTTGAGTTTGCCCAGCAGTTCTTTGGTTAACCATGTGGGTCTTCTTGCTCTCTCTCTTGGTTTCCTGCCCATTGGGATGCACTGATATTGAGCTTGGAAGATGTGGTCCCTGAATATTAATCAACTAGCTTGGGTTACTTTACACCCTCTTCCATGGGATTTGCCCTAGCGATTGCTTGAAAAGGCCAAAGTTGGTCCTGCTGAAGTCCAAGGTTGTGATCCTGCTCGGTTTTATGTTCCTACCACACAAGATCCTGAACTCCACCATCTCATGGCCACACATCCAAGGCTGCCCTCAACCTTCACCACTTCCACCAGACCCTCATTGTTAGCGAGTAAAAGATTCAGCAGCACTCCTCTCCTAGTTGGCTCATCCTCCATTTGCATCAAGAAGTTATCATCAATGCACTGGAGGAACCTCCTGTCTGACTTTCCATGTGTTGTATAACGTCTCTGCGTGCTCAGGATCAGTCTTTGGGGGATGGTGTGTGCTTTCACTGATGCAACTGCTCACACCAGGGTGTTTGATGCTTGGACTATTGTTCTTTTACTAATGACGCCAAAGGCTTACTAGACAACATTTAGTTAGATGCCACTCAATTCCAAAAAAGATGGTATTATTCTCAGGATTATCAAGGCTTATGCAACGTTCTTGCCTAAGCTTGTGACATGATGTACTGTGTTCGTCTAGGATAGGGTTAATTTTTTCACTAGGAGCTGGGAGAGGGCACAGCTTGGATAGCCATAACTGAACTGAAATAGCCACTACTCAAGGGGATGTTCGATACCATTATGATGTCATGTGCAGTATATATCGAGGAGCTGGCCGAGCTGGCGTCTCTCGGGAACTCGGAACACAGGGGAAACAGCCAGCCATATGGTTCCCAGGGTGAGACACCCGCATTGCAGATTCTTCATATAATATGCAATCTAGTTAATATTACTGTTGCTACTGTTACTTTTTCTTTCCTCTTGTGCTACTATTTTATGTTTTTCTATTAAAAACTTTTCTTAACCCCATAAGGCTTTTTCTACTGCTCTTTTCTGGGATCACCTTCTCATTCCAGGTGGAAGAGGAGCGAACAAGTGAGTGACCGCTCACTTGTTCACTGCCAGCTCCAAACCGCAACACATGGAGACATTCCCAGCTCGGTGACTATGTTTGTTAAAGGATCCTGTTAAATTCTTTTCTAGATCTTAACAGTTGTCTGAAAAATTAAATTCCTTCAGTATATCAAGGGTGAGGAGATCAGGTATATGCCTGAGTCCTGCTGTCATGCTGCTGCTGTCCCAGAAAAGGGCTGCAAAGTTGTTGCCCAGTGAGCAGAAGCCAGCTAGGACAGTGGCTGGAAGGCACTCAGCTTTGCATGAGAGAAGTTTTTAGCTATCCAAATGTTTGTTTACCATTTCTTTTTGAAGAGCATTTTTAGGAGTTTACCAGGAAAACATCAAATACACTTCTTACTCTAAAGAGAATTCAGTGTTTTCTTTTCCTCACTCACTGTCTACTGTGACAACTTATTGCTTATTGTCATGGTTCAAGCCAACTGGGACAAAAAAAATCATGTGATCTCCAGCTAAATTCTCTCCTCACCCTCATTTCCACAGTAATGTGGAGGGAGGCAATTCAGCTAAAAAGGCTCAAAGATTTGAGATTAAGGAGAGGGAGGTTAATAATCTACCATTTCAGACGACAGGCAAAGAACCAGAGAGACCTGGGGAGAAAAACACATTTAATTCATCACGACTGTTTATGATGTAGGGTAGTGAGAGGAATACATCAATAAATATGATGTGACTTTACACATACTTTGCACCCCCTACCCCTCCCATCTTCCCGGCTACCTCCTCCCCTCTCCCACCAGCGCAAGGGGGCAGGGGTTGGGGGGTGCAGTCCATCTGGCCATTACTCACTGTCCATGACAGCTCCTCCCTGAGAAAGAGGGCTCCTTGCAGTCTCTCCTTCATGCCGTGCGGTGTCCACCTCACAGGAGGCAATCTTCTTCATCCTCAAGAGTCCCTTGGGGACACAGATCGCTTTGGGTGCATCCTGCACTGATGCTCGGTCTCTCTTCCCTCTCGCATGGGGCTCTACACATACTGATGCATCCTGGATGTTCTTGCTGTCATCAGTCACCCCAGCTGGCAGGCAATCACCTTCCTGACATCTGGACCACCAGGGACATCTGGGCGTCAGGGAAAAGTCCTGCTCTGGCACCGTTCTCCTTCTCCTTCTCCTTCTCCTTCTCCTTCTCCTTCTCCTTCTCCTTCTCCTTCTCCTTCTCCTTCTCCTTCTCCTTCTCCTTCTCCTTCTCCTTCTCCTTCTCCTTCTCCTCTAGGACTCTTCTCCCCCTCTTCTCAAGGCAATGGTCCTTTGTTCTCCTCTCATCTCCCCCTCATCCAACAGAAAAACTCCGCAACGTTAGAGACAGGACAAATAAAAACAAGACAAAAGCAAAAAGAGAGAAAGAACAATGGTGTCGCCTCTTAAATACCTTGATGGCAGAGGCACTGATTGGCCTGGCCCTGGCCAGAGTCAGGTCCAGCTCCTGCCTAGGGGTGGGGAAGAGTCTCAAAGTTTCACACAAGTCTACCCCTGCTTTTACAAAATAACCTCATGAGACTCAAACTCATGGCACTTATGAATCTTTAACTGACTCATTTTAAGCAGAAGGAAAATACCAAATTTATTTGGCCTACAAGGAAAATGTTAAAGAATGCTTTTTAATATAAAAAGTTGTTTCTTCTTGTTGCATGAAATATTTATTTGACATCGTACATATGTAGATGCCAATCAGATAGTAGAAAAATTTCCCTTTTGAATACCATGAGCTTTGGGTTTTCAACAATTTTTCCTTAATGATATGCAGATGAACCATTTCACATCTGGAGTGAGTGGCCTTCTCAGAACTGACTGAGAGTCTACACAGAGCTCATTGCTGGTACGATTCCAGATTGAGTTAACAAAAAATACATTATTAATATTATTTTTCTGTGCAATTGTTTGACTGAACATTTTCATATGTGTGTTTAGCCACCAGTGGAAGAGAGATTCCTATACAGGAATATTCCTTATTGTGAGACTCTCACTCAACAATTGTAACAGCATCAATACATTTTATTAGACCAGCTTCTATAACTGCTGAAAACAAAAACTTTCAGGCACGTACTTCTTCAGGCCAGATCTGAGAAGAGAACTACATAAACATAGATTGAGAAGTTATGCTATAGTCTACTTTATCAGGTGTTACTTTTTCTTGGTTTTTGTTTGTCATTTTTCTATTCATTTACCATCTGTAAAAGTGTAACTTCTAACCATAAAGAAATATATTTTAAGTAGCTTTTGTCTTAATGAGGTGGTTTTGACTTTCAGTAAAAATTTTTGAAATTGGTCAATGTGAATCTGTGCTTTCTGCTAAGAGTCTAAGCTGAGAAATCGGAGGCAATTTTATTCACACTGAATAATCCAGCTTGGAACTACTTTAACTAGTCCAGTTCTGAGTGTGGAAAGCAATACTGTAGAGAGAATATTATTTTTGTTTTGCTAAAAATGATGGTATGTAAATAAATGTCAAGGTTTAATTCTACTTTATTTAAATTCTTGTATATCCATAAATGTCCATAACTCCATAAGAACTGATCTGAGTTTATGGTAGTGTTGTAAGAAGATGCCCCTAAGTACTTTGTGAAGGAAATGCAAGTGAATACTTTGTAATAATTCTCAATTTGTATAACTATCTAAGGGCTCCTGTAGTATTTTATAACTATTTTCATATTTATTATACAGTCATCGTGGGGCTGTATAACAATATGTCCTGTATGCTTTCACTTTGTCTTGACCCAAATTAAAAAGTTCAAGTTACCATTTCCCTTACAGAAAGCCAATGTACTTCAGTACCATAGCACTTTTATTAGGTAAAAGATAAGATACAAGTATGTAAACTCCTTTCTTTAGTGACTGTTTTTTTTTAATGAAAGTGGACAAATTTATCATGCTTTCATGACTCTGAAATATATTTTGGCATAGAACATTATCCCATCTTTTGTAAGTCCACATACTCCAGGTCTACTTTCTGACTTACAGCTGGGAGCCCAGGGCATAAAAGGATTTGCTTAGGGCCGTACTGTGCTCAAGTAAGTAAAAATCTTACTGGGTGGGATCCTCTCCTAGTATATAACCTGTGGCTGGTGACCAAATACAACTGTGAAGGGAAGTATCTTCTTTCTGACACCTTCAGCCATGGGATTCACATCTCTTCAAGAAAAATTGGTAGGAAACAGAATTATTTCCTTTACTATATGTGAGAGGGTCATGTGTCATACTTGTTCAGAAGCACTATCAAAGCTCCTGCAGTGGAAGGGCTGAGTGGAAAAAAAAAAGAACCCAAAGGGCAAGGAGTTGCTGAAGAAGATGTATCAAAGATTCTACTCAGAATTAGAAAAAATGTGATACAAGTCAAAGAACTAAACAAAGTAAAGAAAATCAGAATGCCAAACATATTTACCTTTATAGGTTTTGGCTTCGGGGTAGGGCAGAGGGGTGAGGCAGAATAGTTTTGCACTTTTTTTGCTGCAAGGGGCAGATAAGTTGAAAAGGGAAGAAATAGCTGGCAGATCTCAGGAAGAATTATTGTGAAGTGTTGAGCTCATCTTTGGGTAGAGGAAACAGAGGGGTTGGTGACAACTACAATTTACCAGCACTTTCGGTTCTTCAGCTCTCAAAACTCCTTACAGTGATATTTTGGGATTAATTTCTTTGATTCTTAACTTTCACATAATTGAGCATGTTTCATAAGAGAAAAGAAAGTTCATGACATCCATTATATGAAGCACATAGTCCATGCAGACATCTTAGACAACTCCCAAGCACAGAAGGAAACATTAAAAACTGCCCAGCTGAATGAGATATTTTATTGTGCCAACCTCAATCTGCTGTTTCTATTAGCCTTAATTATAATCGCCTAATTCCATTAGCTTCTTAAATACATTTTAAGCTACAGTACTTACAAGCTAAGAGCAACTACTGCCCTATAAAGGAGTTACCATTTTCATAACAACTCTTTCATTCTATCAAACAAAGAATTTTCCATTAATATTGCCATTACAGAAATTTATTTCTTTTCTTCTTTTACTAGATTAACTTACACCAAAACCTAAATGCCATTTTATTTACCTAACATATTTGCAGTGCCTCATCAGACGAAAGAAAAATGTGAGAATAACTTGATATTAAATTCTTGGTGAGGTATAGAAGTCAATGTAATAAGATACTATGATTTCTCTGTCATACCAAATGTTAGAAAAAGTGTACCTCTAGGGTGTTTTTTAAAATCTTAGAATGTTATTCAGAGAAGTTATGTTCTCCATTGTAGTCAGCAACTTGGCAAATCAGAAAGAAATTCAATAATTTGTACTTTTTGAAAAAAGAGAATAAGAAATAGGAACCATAAAGTGGAAATGAGGCTGAACCAAAAAAATCTTTATCTGAACAAGTTCACTATTTAGAAGGGTTTGAAAACTTTTCTACTTCAAAAAAGAAAACTTTTTGGTCATAAAGATGTTTGACAATTACATGCTATAATTAAATTGTCAGGAAACAATTGCATTTAGGAAAATATTTGTCCCATTCTGTTGCAATAGCCTAAAAGGCAAGTCTCAATATATTAATTTAATGCATTACACTATATTTTTTCTTTAAATATTTCTACCAAAGTCAACATGACTTCTAAAAAAGTGTATTTTCATAAAAACATCTGGCTTTTCCTGGCCTGTAAAAATATTGCATATAATTATATACACGTTTAAACATTGTAGTTGCATCACTCACATGTACAGCCCAGAATGGTACTTGCTCTGTGATGCAAAGAAGGACAGAGCTTAGGAGAAAGTAGATCATAGAATCATAGAATCATTAAGGTTGGAAAAGACCTCTAAGATCATCTAGTCCAACTGTCAATGCAATACTGCCATGGCCACTAAACTATACCCTGAAGTGCCACATCTACATGTTTTTTGAACACCTCCAGGAATGGCAACTCCACCACTTCCCTGGGCAGCCTCTTCCAATGCCTCACCACTCTTTCAGTAAAGAGATTTTTCCTAATATACAACGTAAATGTCTCCTGGTGCAACTTAAACCCATTTCCTCTAGTCCTATCACTAGTTACTTGGGAGAAGAGACCAAAACCCACACCACTACAACTTCCTTTCGGGTAGTTTTAAGGACAGTGAGGTCTCCTATTCTTCTCCAGACTAAGCAATTCCAGCTCTCTCAGCCACTCCTCGTAAGACTTGTATTCTAGACCCCTCACCAGTTTCGTTGCTATTCTCTGGACCTGCTCCAGAGCATCAATGTTTTTCTTATACTGTGGTGGCAAAAACTGAACACAGTACTCAAGTTGTGGCCTCACCAGTGCTGAGCACAGGGGTATGATCACTTCCCTACTCCTGCTAGACATGTTATTTTTGATACAGGCCGGAAGACTCTTGGTCTTCTTGGCCACCTGGGCACGCTGCTGGCTCATGTTCAGCCGGCTGTCCATCAACACCCCCAGGTCCCTCTCTGCCTGGCTGCTTTCCAGCTACTCCTCCCCAAGCCTGTAGCACTGCTTGGGGTTGTTGTGGCCCAAGTGCAGAACCCAGCGTTTGACCTTATTGAAATTCATGTAATTGGCCTCAGCTGGTTCAGATCCCTCTGCAGAGCCTCCCTACTCTCCAGTAGATCAACACTCCCACTCTGTTTGGTGTCATCTGCGAATTTACTGAGGGTGCACTCTATCCCCTCATCCAAATCACGGATAACGATATTAAATGAGACTGGCCCCACAACTGAGCCCTGGGGGACACCGCTTGTGACCAGCTGTCAGCTGAATTTAATTCCATTCACCACAACCCTCTGGGCTTGGCCATCCAGTCAGTATTTTATCCTAACAAAAAGTACACCTGTCTAAGTCATGAGCTGCCAGCTACTCTAGCAGAATGCTGGGGCTGATGGCTTCCCCTCATCCACTAGGTGGGTCACCTGGTCATACATGGAGATCAAGTTCGTTAAGCAGGACCTGCCTTTTCTGAACCCATGCTGGCTGGGCCTGATCCCCTCATTTTCCTGCACATGCTGTGTGAGCTCACTCACAATGAACCACTCTGTAATATTCCCCAGTACCAAGGTCAGGATAACAGGTCTATAGCTCCCTGGATGATCCTTCCAGCCCTTCTTGTAGATAGGTGTCATACTGGCAAACCTCCAGTCATCAGCAACCTGTTAACCAGGACTGCTTATAAATAATGGAGAGTGGCCTGGCACGCTCCTCCGCCAGCTCCCTCAGCACTCCCGGTTTATCCTGTCCAGCCCCATAGATTTATGAACGTTCAGGTGGTGTAGCAGGTTGTTAACTGCTTCCTCCTGGATTATGGGGAGTACATTCCTCTCTACACCCCTGTCCTCCAGCTGATGGGGCGGAGTAACCTGAGGATAAATGGTCTGACTATTAAATACTGAGGAAAAGAAGGCATTAAGTACTTCAGCTTTTTCTTCATCCTTAATGACAATGTTCCTCCCTTGTGTCCAATCAGGGCTGGAGATTCTCCTTGACTCTCTTTTTGTTGCTAATGTATTTTTAATAAATTTTTTTAAATTATCTCTTATGACCATGGCGAAATTCAGTTCAGGATTAGGGCTCCTATTTGCAATAAAAACCTATGTGTGTGCATAACCTTTTTGTATCATCAGAGCAGCACTATGTGTCACCAGTTTACATAGGCCTACATTAAGAACTAGTAACATTGTTAAAGGTGTGTGAACAGACAAGGGGATTACAAAGGACTGTTTTCTTTAAATGGTAAAATCATTATGGCAAAATAGGTTGATGAAATGTGGGTTGTAAAGAACTGGTGTTAAAACTCTGTTGCACAAAGAAGATTTTTGATGTTTTCTGTCTACCTAGACACACTGAAAAGAAGAAAATTTAGAAGTTGAAAAAATAATTTTGTAGCCTTTAAAACAGTTATTCTCAGTTCTTTCTTAACGCTTTTGAGACAATCTGGAGTTTTTTTCCGTGATATGTGAAAACCAAAGAACACAGACTCCCATAAAAATGCTGCAAAGAGGGAACTGAGAGTCAGCCCAGAAAAGGAACAGAAAAGCTTTACAGCAAAGGTTTCCAAGGCAAGTAAGTGAGCATCAAGTGCTGGAGGATTTTCCAAGCAGTCAGCCTTAAAGAAAGGGAATTACTTCCTATTCCTTTATTAGAGGTTTCAGACTCTCTTATCCTGCAGTCCTATAAAGAATGTTCGCTTCTTTCTACCCAGAGATTTCATGCAGCTGCATTGGTAAATACTTCAGGGGGAGTCAGATGAAGAAGAGGAAGAAGGACTGCACAAAATAGTAGACTGTCAGACAAGATGGTAAGAAGCTGAAACACAGGAAAGGGCAAGGAAAAGAGAGGGAAAAGAGAGAGACTAAAAAGAGATTAAAGGATAGAGAGAACTGGAGAAAGAAAACAAACAAATTGGCAAAAAAAAAGAGAAAATCAGAAAGTTTTGAGAGGATAAACACTTCCCACACAGTAGCTTGTAAATAAATTCTTGTATTGTTTACAGGTATAGAGGAAGAACACTTACACACAAGTAAACAAATTCTTGTTTGTAGAACTGAAAACTAGATGCATTCTAGTACAGGGTGTAAGTTAATAGTCTCAATGTAACTGTAACAGAACAACAAAGAATAGAAATACAGTTAAAACTATTATACACACACACTTCTTAGTTTGTACCTGTTCCTTTGGTGTTATGTTCATCATTCTCCCCAGCTTCTCTAGATCCTCTGCTTGGTGAAGGGGCAGATGTTATGGTGAATTGTCAGCATACTGCACCAGTAGGAATACAATGTTCATGTTGATGGTTTGTTCTTCCTCCTTTTGGGATCCACTTGGAATATTTTTTAAATGTTTATTAACATGTTTTTACATCCTTTCCTTTCTTCACTGGTCTACACCTCCACATTACATACGAAGTCACTATATGATGGCTTTATGTGTGTTGAATACTGGCTATTCTTTTTCTCTTTTTTGCAACCCTAGTACCAGTTTTGTAAAATTCCAGGTCCACATTAGTTTATCTGACATTCAGTCAGTCGTTTAAAGTTGTTGAGTCTTCAGTGCAAAGCCTGTGCCCCATCCCATGACTGTTCTATACCACATCCCATGCCTCCACTTCTCAAGGCCTCTGTTATTGTGCTTGGTCTGTGTTTCACTGCTCTGTGTCATTGTGTTAAAATTGTAAATATTTCATTCTACACAGAATAACTAGTCATTAATGTTATCTGTATAAAACTGGTTGCAAAAATTGCTTTCTCAGCTATACCAGGCTGTCTTCCAAGAGGTGAAGAAACTCAAACACAACAAGTCTTTACAAATTCAGCCTTGGAAGCTCCATACAAAGTTTATGGCTTTTTACTATCAGTTGTAACACTGTGCTAGGGGACTATGAGACTACTGTAATTCTACTTTATGCAGTGTAATGCCACAGTATTTGGGTTCCTTCTGTACATGTGTGTCCTGGAAAAATGTATAGAACCTGACTAGGAAGCTGTCCTTCCTTGGATGATAAAAAATAAAAATTGATCAATGCCAAATATTGGCATAACTATGGCCCATGTAGCCTTTGGGGAGTTGAAAAAGACAGCTGTTACAGGACTCCAGATATGACGCAGGCAGTTTGATAGTGTCTAGTAACCATGTGGTAAACCCAGGGCCCTTGCTTGAGGACAGGCACCAAGATGCATGTAGATTAATGAATAGAGTTGCTCAAACTTTGAAAGGACCTTCAGGTCAGCTCTTAAAGGATATTAAGAATGGGCCACCTGATCCAGCTTCTCTGGCCAAGAACTTCCTCTGATGGGCTACTGAAGCCCATGGTCTCTGCTCAGGCTGAGAGATGTAGCTGCTGCTGTCCCATTTGCTCATTCAGCCAGTGGTGAAGCTGAGTATGTATCCCAGGGACATGCATATGGGCACAGATATAGACACACACATGGGCACTTGCAGGACACTGACACAACTAGGCTGCCTCAGTCAAGGCATTGCCTTCAACAGCACCCTCACATGGAACTTACATAGAACACAAGCACAAGCAGGCAAGTCCAATTCTTCTACAGAAAGTCAGCAGGGCAGCACACATAGCCCCTGCTCTCCAGGTTCTCAAGCGCATGCACATTTGCAGAACCCTAAAGTGTCATCACAGCCCCTCTGTCTACCCAGCACCCCTGCCCCCATCCTGAGCTGTCTTACTCATATCATGGGCCCCTTGCTCACTACCTGGTCCAGCTCAGTTCTCGCTAGGAAACACATGGCATTCATAGTTTTGCCCTAGAGGCATCCCACACTCACAAGTCCCCCTGGAGAGCTAGTCTGACTTGAAGTTTGCCAGTGAGTGCGCATAGCCACTGCCCGCTCACTGGGTTTGGGGAGGATATAGACACTTGACACTCAGCACCTGGCACATAGGGCTGTAATTGGCAATCCCAGTCCAGACACTGGTACTAAATCCCTCAACTGTCTTACTGATGCCAGTTCCTCCACAGCTGAGTTTTGGAGTACACATGATTCCTGCCTGAGTGACTGGAAGTTGCAGACTCTCAACTCACTCCAGGCCCTGGTACTGAGACCCTAATTTTTCCAGTAGCTGATACCCCAGGCCACAGTACTTACACCCCTGTCCTGACTCTTGTAGTTGACCTCAATTTTCACTCATACATGGAGGTCTCACCAGCAGCTGGAACTTAGTGCTTGCAGCATACATACACATGGGTTTGAGCATGAGATTTTGCAGAGGGATTTTGAGCAAGGATTTAATAGGAAGACACAAGAAGATAGGACAGACTACAGCAATCAGGAACAGGGCTCAGCCAGGCAAGCGCATGGACTGGCCCTGTTTTATACATGATCAGCCCCTTTTATACTCCTTTTCTGCCTACCTCCCACATTTTGTCCTCACAGCTCCTCCTTCCTCTGCACATCACTTCATGTATTTGTATAGTGCTACCAATTCCCTCACCTCTCTCAACTCAGTCTCCAGTATCTTCCCTGGTCTACAGTTATAACAGTTGTAAAGTTCAGATTGGTCTTCCTGGAAGAGGCACCTTCCAATTTCTTGATAACCCAATAGTTACTGGTGAAGTTGTCTCTTGTCACTGTCTCCATGTTAGTTTTGTTAGATCTGTGTCTGTATATTTTGTTTCTAGCATCCTTCTTTTTCTTTCAGTTTCCTAATTGACCAGGTCCCTGATCTGAACACGTTGCTTGTCTTCAAACAGTTTTATTGACCATGCTTGATTTTCCTCACTGTCTCCCTTGCCAGCTAGGTTTGTGTTCATGTATGTCCTTGTTTATGATTTCCTCCTTATTAACTCTTTTTGCATTGGAAAATGTCCTGACCAGATGCCATTGCAGGAATAGACATTCTCCTTCTATGTGCCCTCACAGCTTCTGAACAACATAAAGATGTACTGTAAATAACAAACTGCTGGAGTGACTGCTGATAAACTGTGCTCAGATAAGTTATTGCCTATATTTGACTAGGTGATTAAAGTCACAGTATCTCAGGGTTTCTTTGCCATTGGTGAGGTGAAAACTGAGGGTCTCACAGCAGTGAGAACAATTCAAAAGAAATAAAACCGTGTGAACTTTAGAAAACTTCCATCCAGCTAACTAAATTAACTAACATTTAATGTTCTGTATCTGGTCTAAACTTGAATTACTCATTACCATTTAAATTTTTTTGGCCTTCACTAACATCACTTTAAGGCACCTCATTTAGTGCTTTCCTTCCCATTGCCTTAGTTCAAAGCAACAGTGAGATTATGCACCCACATGGGCAAGAAGTTACGAGGAAATCCTTGTCTCACTCTCCTTCTCTCCTTCTCTCTCTCTTACCTCCCTCTCTCTTCCTAAGGATCTTCTTCTCTCCTTCTCTCTCTCTTACCTCCCTCTCTCTTCCTAAGGATCTTACAGGTTTTCAGCTAGCTATCAGTGTTTTCTGTACAGTGACCGAATTATAAAAGTAAGATGTCTGGGCAACCTATCTGTTTTTTCAAATGATTTAGGTTTTTCTTGTTGGATGATCATGTCACTCTGTACAACATTCTGTAGTTCATTATATAATTGTCATCTAATTATCCTCTAAAAGATCTTACCTTTTTTGAAGTCTGCTTACAAAGTCACTGATATTACCAGCCTGACTGGACTGTAACATCTTGCTATTGGTTGGAATACAATGGTATTTTATAAAATAAATCTTCTCAAGTCTGCTTTTGCCTCATGTAAAACAAATACATAGACCAACACAAAGACTCTTTACTTATTTTCTTCTTGGGCCTATCTTGTCAAACTGAGTCTGAATTTTTCAGGAGCTAGCTCCTTTAACATAGTTTCTAAAGCGTTTTCATCCGAATTAAGGTAAAATTTGCATTGCCCTGAATGACACTGGAGATAAAGTAACAGACTGATTCACTTTGGAAAATTTCTGCATAGTTGAAGTTCATGTTTATAAAGTCTGATCAAAGGCTGAGTTGGACTACTCAGGATTTTTTTTTACCTCACCAAGCATATCAGGGCAAGGGATAAAAGGAAAGGCTCACTTTCATTTTTTGATATAGATAATTAAGGGTAAATATTCTTACCAGAAAGTATAGAGAGGGCATGCAATATTCATTAATCTACAGTTATCTTTTCTGACTCTCATCATACTTGAATCTGCTGGTCAAGTGGCAGAAGGCTATCATGTTGAAGAAAGTGACCACATCTGACATCCAGTGTTTCTCTCCAAGACTATAACTTCAAGCTATCAATAGCCACTAATTGTAATTATACAGCTTCACTATAAAATAGCAGTTGGGGAGAAAGAACGCTGTTTTTCATTGCAAGTGCACAACTGGTAACAGAAGGGCAGATTGCTAAAATTACTCCTTTGCTGCATACCACAGCCAATTCCTTAGCCTTTAAGGAAAAAGTTCCATCTTCTAGGCTATCCTTTCTTTCTTTTTGGAATTGAAATAGCAGGTTTAGAAACAAGAATACTGTTATTATATAAAGTGCCAAAGGACTGACATTCACAGAAGGTATCTTTAATCAGAGGATACTCTTGGAGAAGTGGAATAAAATCAAAATCAAAAGCCAGGGATACAGTGACAAAGAATAAAGCAAAGCTGTGTCTTTATAATATGTCATTCTTAAATGTGAATTATCTTTGTAATTTGCAGGGAAGGATTTTACCCCTTTGCTTTACTGTCCTGTGATATTTACTCTGACATAAATACAGTTATGGCATACTTTGAATAAGAAAGAGACCTTCTGTGTAATATTATTTCCACAGGAATGATATTTCTACTACGTGCAGTGCAATTCTTAAATAAAGCTAAAAGGTGTATGCACAAACTAAAGAACACAAATGCCAGATAAGCTAAGCAGCTAATTTTCCTCTAAGAAAAGCGTATATAATCACTCCCTTGCAATGTATAAACTGCAGTGAAACTAAAGAAGATCATCTCAAATTTTAATCAAAGTACTTGAAATTCTCCTGTATGAAAGGACATAATAAAATTAGTAAAATAAAACCTTGACTAGCAACACTGTTTTAAAAGACTTGGTAGCCCTGATACCAAGGGGAAAAAAAATCTCATCTAGGGTGGGCAGCTTCCCTGAACTATCACAGGGCTGAAAAAAAGTACTATAAAATCTGCCCTTGTTCTTAATAATAATCTTTTACTTCAAGGGGTCACTGAAATCCTAACTGATAACTAACAACAGATTCCTTGACAAGGGCCTGTTTGAAAGAAAAGGAAGTCAATAAAAGTAAAGTGTAAGCGTACTGTTAATGGCAGGTTCTTGTAGGCATTTTTCCCCAAATTATACCATTCCTATTCAAAACCATCTCGAGAGTCTCAGACAGTGTCAAGTGCAATCATTGTTATTGCAGTTGCCAAGGTAATCAATTGAAATCATAATGAAGGGAACAGAAGGAAATCAATAGAGTCTGAAATTACAAATAAAGTGAAGCTATCGTTTAAAAGCATTTGGCTGAATTCTTCCATATTAATGGAGTCAGAAATGGCTGTGTCATTCAGAAGCAGTGTGGTGCATAATTCACTCGAGTGCATTAGAACACCTAAAAGCTATTGCAACAATTAGGGCTGCCTACCAAGAATGTGTCCACCTCAGAAGAAGCATCACTGAATTGTTTGCTTGGTTTCAATGTATTTTCATGTTTAAAATTATTTTTTTTTTCCCCTGAAACAACCAGCATGATGCAATCTCAGTAAACATAGTTTCTGTCTCATACTTTGTTGAAGAAACGTGTCTAATGTCCAATAGATCCTCTGGAATTTTCTTTCAGTTAAATTCCCTGCTCAGATGCAGCCCCAGCCCAAAAGAGATTATATCCTTTAGGTGTCCCAGTACCTACAGACATTCCTAGCTAATGGCAGTGCTGGGCATCTACACTTCTTTTTTTACACATAAATAGCTCCAATGTTCTCAGATATTTAAGGCAATTTTTGGAGAGCACATGACTGCACTTTGTGAAAGACATTTCAGGTATGACCAAGAGGGTACTGTGCTTTTCTCTTTGTTCTTGGTACTTCTGTAGCTACAGTCCTTGGGCAGGTAGGACAGCAGGATCCTTTCTTTGACTTAAGAGAAATGAACAAGCAGAGAAGGAAGAGTTGAATATGCACCTCTACTGTGAGTGCTCAACGCACTGAATGTTGTTATTTCATTTTGCAAGGCCCAGTAAATAATTATTCCAGAGGAGAAGCTAAGCATGATGTTATAGTCTGTTACTGCATTCACTGGGGAGGTAGGAGACATGGGTCCCAGCTCCTGAACCAACTGGAGCAGGGAATTGAAGTATCCATTGGAGCAAGAAAGCCAGGTCTCTTAGAGCTAACCATTGTGTTATGCAGCTATGTTCCCTTTCTTTCCCCTTCTGGTGAGCAGGTTGGTGAATATTTAATAGTTTCATGCAAAATGGAACAGTTTCTAGAGGAGGGGTTGAAAAAAACCTATAACACCCTATGGCATTGCTCTTAGATGTTTCCTGTGCAAAGCAAATTGCCATCATGTGAACAAGTTAGATTAATCTATTTGTGTCCTTTCTGAAAGGAGGGCTCAGACTGATCAGTCACTTCTGAAGAGAGAGATGGGCAAGAGTCCACATCACAGCTTTTTCAGCTGCATTCAGGAGAAAAAGATAGTGTGGGTCAGGTATTTTTGCTTTTAGGCCGTGGCACTAAATTCATTGAAATGTGACATCTTTCTTAAGGAAATGGTTTTTATAAGTCAAAGAACAGGCATGGGAATAAAAACTGAGAAAGTGCCTCTTTACTGCCTGAAATACTTCTAGCAAAACGTCCAAGCATTTCACAACCAAGAGGTTTTTTTTCCTCCAGAATTTCGATTGGTTTTTGCATGACATTTAATAAAAACTTTCCATTACCAATTGCATAACAGCAATTAAAATCCTCATCAAATCTATCTTAACTGCTTATAGTCTTCCACTAGGGAGCATTTTCCTTGGCAAACATCTGCAGTAAAAGACTATTTAATCTTCATAAGTGAAACAGTCAGTTATGCTAATTCATCTCTTTTATTGTCAGTTTACATTGAAATCTTGTACAGATCTGGTCTTCTGCATTAGGTGTGTTGAGACACATTTTGGCTTGCTCCGAGAGAAGTTTTTTGTCTGTTTCTGTCACACCAGCTGAAGCTAGATCTGATCATTGTGTGCCTCAGTGAAGGAGTTCAAAGTACTTTGCAGTCTGCAGTTCACATTACAAACACTTAAAGAAAAAATATCTTTGATGGATTGACTTCTTGGTTGAGGCCAGTGAGTTAATACATAACAAGTCAATGCAAATAAAAGCATAAAATAATAAAAACTAATTATACAATTACTAACCATATTTTCTGTCTTTTTCTTTATACAATAATTTTAATTAATAAAAAATTTGATGCAGTGTATTGAAAGCAACCAAAGCCCTCTTTTCTCTTGAAATCATTGAAAAAGTCATAACAGAAGCAAAATAGTTCTTCTTATCCTCATATGTGAAAAATCAGGACTACTGACTTTATCTCCATGTCACAATCCCAGTCCCCAGGGTTCCTTTAGCTCTCATTGTCCCAGGCTTGTGATCTCTGGGCTGTCCCTTTAAGAGTTTCTAGATTACTATTATCAAAAGCGAAGATGTAGCAGACTTGAAGAGACAAGGCTGTGCCTTCTAGTATCTCCAGCTTTGCCTTCTGGCATCTTGCTCCAACTTTGAAGCTGTGAATCTTTTCTCCACTGTGTTCTCTTGATTCTCAGCCTTCAGTTTCATCACTTACAGGGGTGTCAAGTCTCCCTCCTCTACTTGATTTCGTTTTCTCCCTGAGAGGACTTCAGCTTTTACTGATGATGAAAACAGAAGCAGCTCTATCTGTAAGAGAAGTCTGAATGCCATTTGTATTTTTAAAGAAAGCTTTGCAAAGGACGGAAAAGCCATCTTCTAAATGTCTGGATAAAAGCCAAAAATAATTCAAATAGGTATTTACACTTTAAATAATGTGCTGAATGTTTCTCTACTGTACAGTCCTCATAGCAGATCAATACTGTTTACACTATTCACTTGCAGCAAGCAGTAAAAGTCTTTTACTTCAACAGTTTCCAGCCATTTAACATTGTTAAAAAGACAGCTAAAACATCGATTGGGGGCATTTTCTCCTAAACTGAAATGGATTGATTAGTTTTCATGGCATTTACTGTGGAGATGCAGGATTAGGGGAGAAGTAATATGGGAGGAAGAAGGGAAAGAAGCCAGTGCACCTCTTTCAAGTTATTGAAACAAGTTTCATACTTCTACTCAGCAAGAGTAAATCTTCCTGAAGGGACTGACTTTTTTATAATGCTGTGTTAATAACTAGTTCTCTACACATGCAGTATGGATTGCCTTATAAATTGATTTTGCCGTACATGTACACAAGCAATTGCTTTGGAAGTCCGGTCTATGACATTTGTCATGTCAAATCAGTTAGGAAACAGTGCAGATTTGTTATCAATGTCAC
>NW_009698587.1:0-2122 GCF_000703405.1 Apaloderma vittatum | reverse complement strand
AGGAATAGGTATTCATTATTACTAAACTCTGAAACAATTATGCATTGTAATTAAGTAGAAATGAATTTTTCTAGGTTTTTTGGAGTTAAAACCCAAAGTGATTTCTTACTTCAGTTAATGAATGCCTTTGTGTGATCCTAGATCAACAAACCATTTTTAATAACTTACAGAGAAACAATGAACCTGTTAGAATCATTTTAGCACTTCCACTGCAGAAGAAAAAGTTCTGAGGGGAAAAAAAGGATCAGAGACTTGAATTCAGCATTTTTCATATTCTGTTCTTTTTTGCTGTCTTTCTTGTCTTTCTTCTTTTTGTCACTTTTTTTTTTACTTCTCTATTTCTTTTTTGTTTTCCTTAATGGCTGCACTATATTTTAAAGAAGTAAATCTACATAATTATCTCTTGCTCTCCACTTTTTTTTGAAACTTCAGCTCCAAGGGACATGTTATATGACTTATGGTAACAGCGTGCAATTCTGAAGCCAAAAAGAAAAGAAACCTGAACATTCAAAAAGGGTTGTGAGACGCAGATCCTTATGAATACCTATCAAGCATCAGAGAGGTTGAATGTTGGACACAAATCAGGATTAGAGATATGATTCTATTTTGGGTTTATAACATATGTTCCTTGTTCACCAAGTGCTATACACGTATTTGAAATAAAACGTTTGTAATAATGAAATTAGTTTCATGGTATATTTACCATGAAAAAAACATATTATATTTTTTATTCATTATGCCTTTAATCCTGTGGCATATGACTTTTGTTTCAAAAGCAATTAGAGTACCTGCAACTTGGTTCCATTAATTTATTCAGCTTGGGTATCTTTGGATCACAAGAGGGCTTCACAACAGCACACGGTTCTGTGCAAGTCCCAGAATCCTGCAAAAATATTCACTACGTGTCATGAAGCACCTGTGTACAATAAGAGTTAGTCATATTAAGTAGTATAAATTCATTTAGGCAGCTTAATGAAATAGCTCTCTATTCACTGATGTACTGTTCATTGTACATTCATTGAGAGAGTCAGTGAAAATGTGCTTGGCACATAAACCTGAATTCGCAACTTCTTCAATTTTGCACATGATAAAATACTTTTCTAAAAGGTTAATCAGTGATTTCTCACGTTTTCCACATTTCCACTTAAGTACAATCATCATCGCTTTATAAAAGTATAAACATTCTGTCTTGGTTTAGAAGACAGGGGAAAGCCTCCCTTGAACACGGGAAATGTAAATCCCCCCCCCGCACCTCCGAATTGCTGTACTTTTGAAATTATGGGGCTTTCAGACAAAGATATGGGGATAGGAATACCAGTTCTTCACTGAGAGATTGCAAACTACAAGGATCATGATACAGAGGGAAAAAGAACAACAAGAAACAAATAATCCCAGACCCCGATAGAGTCAGAATACCTGATTTGGGAAACACAAAAAAAGGTCCAAATAGATCCAGATTAGAGTCCTGCTGGAGTGGCAGATGCTGCTCTGGATGATTCGGTAGAGGGGTCCGGTGGCGATGGGACTGAGTCCACTCATCCGGCAAAGGCGAAGAATGGCGGCAGCTCCACGAGGTCCTCCTCCCCCCATCCGGCTCTCGCGGCCACGCTCGGGCTCTCGGGGCCGTGCGACTTCCCACCCCCCCACTCCTCCCGAAGTTCCGGCGGGCTCGGCGGCTCCCACCTTTCCCCATCATTAACCCATGATAACTCACTAACAAAAGCACCTGCCCCTGGAGTTAACAAGAAATGAAAATACCTTCCAACGGGTTTCAACAGATGAAAATAGAATTACACATTTTTTTGGTTACATATTGTAACCCAAGACACATTCTTTGACAGTGAAGACTGTAGTTCTTAATTTAATCATGATCTGATTTTATCCTTCTTCAATCTTTTCACACTAGAGTGCTTCTTTAAGACATGGAAAAGCCAAGCTATATAAGAAGTAGTGTCTTAAGTTATAGCAACAGAAGTAGTTTTATTCAACTAACAGTTTCCCGAGATGCTGGGTGGAAGTAAGTTAGTGCAGAAATATTCTGTATTTGGGGTAAATTCAGAAGGTGAATTATACTTTTGAGATCATAGAATCAGAACAATTCACGTTGGAAAAGACCCTTGGG
>NW_009698586.1:5667-5925 GCF_000703405.1 Apaloderma vittatum | reverse complement strand
TGAGCAGCTGCTCTGCGCATGAGCGACACACCGTTGATCCTCATGCTTTTTGCTGGAGTTTTCATATCTCCTCACCTGTGTTACATCAGAAATCCACTCTCCTCATAGCGTAAACACACACAGCTTCCTGTGCTTGTCACTGAGGGAAGAGGTGCTGCACAATGTGACTTACCATCCTCTGTCCTCCAGCGTGGAAAGGAATTCGACGTGTAGCACAGAAATCAAAGAGGCGAGCAGGTATATTAGATGTGCTCAGCA
>NW_009698586.1:0-5612 GCF_000703405.1 Apaloderma vittatum | reverse complement strand
GGAAAAGAGGAGGAAAAATAACAGAGAAAAGTAAAACCTAGGAAAGACAAGCGATACAAAAGAAAAAAATTGCTCTCCACCAACCAGCCGACGCCCAGCAATCCCTGAACAAGCAGACCCCCTGCCAACCTCCACTCAACTTTATATAAAGAACAAATCTCAGTAATTCACTTTTTACTAAAAAGGTGTGAGTACATTTATATATATCCAATAAAAATACTTGTACTATTACAAGCTTTTGATTTTCCTTTCGCATTTAAGCTCCTGAGCCAACTGGAGAGGTCCTAAGGGCTAACAGAGGGGCAAAACAGGCTCTAGGACTCAATGAGGACCCTGGGAGGCATTCTCAGCCGACTACAGATGACCTAGCAGAGATAAGAGGGCCAACAGAGGGGTCCCAGAGGGAATTGTCGCAGATGAATTATTAAGAGAAGTCATTGTTGTGGCATTAAGCACAAGGGTTTATTAAACCGTGATTAAACCCTAATTAAATGATGATTAAGCAAAAATTAAGCAGTGGTCAAACACTCTACTATTAAATACACTTCTAATAATTAATCTGTAACTTTTAATCAGTCTGCTTCAGATGTCATGCAAAACGTTGCTCACCTCACTGTAGATAACAGATGCTGGATAAGGGATCTCTCAACCCTGAGAGGCGTCCCTACCCAAGAGGAGGTCACCGCCAAACAGCTCACTGCTGTACAGGAGAGCACAGCAGGCCCTGGGGGGCTGCAGATACTTTGCGTTACAAATGACTGACCTGCAGTCAGACTCCTCTTTGGTGTACATGTGAGGGTGCAGCCATAGCAGTTTTAGTTTCTTCTAGTCCCAACTCAGGCTGGTACTGTTAGCCACTAATAAGAAGTTCCGTAAGCTCCTGGGATGTGGCCTAGCACAATTTCTCAAGGTTTGCACAAGGCAGTCGACTTTTTTGTCAGCGATGCCCAAACTGAAGTACTGGTAACTCAAGTCAGAGTGGGTGCACCCATCATCCTCTCCACCATCACTACAGTCAATCCGCTTTACTTCACAGAGTGGTGGTCCAGTCACCTCTTGCCTCTGTGCTATAAATAAGAGGTCATAATAGTGTCGCATTGTCTACTGGAGAATTAAGCAATAAATATAAAATTTAAAAGAGGTAATTATAAGATAGTTCCACACAATCAGTAGCAAGCTATTCTGTGTGTTTTACAATGAGCTGTACTGTGTGAGCCAAAAAAACCCAGATCTGGATATATAAAAAAAAGCAATAATAACAATACAAATTACCACAAGGGCAAATACTATTATCACAAGATGTAGCATAGCATTCAATACAGCTGTTGCTGGTGGAGACCATCCTAATAGGTTTTCCCGCCAGTGGTGTTCACAGTCTTTTTTTCACCCTTTCCAGTATACAGTGTATGTATTTTTCATCATGATGCACAGTTATTAATGCAGTTTTTCTTTGTTGTTGTACTTTTTGTAATAAGGCTTGTAAGTCTCTATGTTTCAGTAGCTTGTGAAGCAGCATCAAGTTCATTCTGATGGGGGAAGGCAGAAGGTCTTGGTACACTGGGCCTACATAAAGTCACATCCAATAGTGTTTACAGTTACGAACATACACTTGATTGATCAGACACATTATGGGTAAAACTTCCATCAATACTTAAGTTTTCACAAAGTGTTCTTATACAAATTAGCACAGAGTCAGTTATGACTTCAGGGTGGATTTCAAAATGGCAGATACTTTATTGCGTATCTAAGCAAATACCCTGGGCTTTTATAGCATTGTCTTAGACATGGAGAGTTCTACCATTTTTAGGGACTTTGGTGGGTTAAATATGACCAAAAGCAATTTTTACACCCACTTTGTTTCAGACAGAGTTGGAAAAGTCCCTGTGCAAAAAATTCCCTTTAAGTGAGTTGTGTTACAGAACATTTTAGTGTCTGTAGGATAGACTACAGAAGCAATTAAGTCATCAAAATTAATAGCAACAAGTCATTAGACATACGGTTTCCTTTCAAATGCTCAACATGAGGATGAAATAATAGGCATCATAACTGTGGTGTTCTACCTCAGTACCAGGGGACTGGATGGTAGCATACATAACATGAATTTTTATAAAGGTTTCAGAAAGCCTCAGGCTTACAAATCCTATGCCCATTCCAGGCATGCTAGTAGAAGCATGCTCGCAGAAGCCAGTTAGAAGAATTAGTGGGTACATGAATAAGTAGTAAATGAAGGTAAAATATCAGCATAAATTTTGCAGAAGAAATTCTTGAGTGACAAATACATTAAAATTATTTGGAATAATCAATGAGCATGCAGACATGAGAAATTCATCTGATGTACTGTATTTGGATTTCCAGAAACTGTTCAGTACAGACCCTTGCAAAACAGTCTTAATCTATATTATGTGGGACAACAGTAACATTTCTCCACCAGAAAAGCAACTCATTAAAAGGCTGAAAGAACTGGAATAGATGGTCAGTTCGTAGCTGGGCAAAAATCACTAGCAGACTCATGTAGAGATCTCTGCTTAGCCCTAGGATACCATACTTACAGAGGATTTTAAAAAGTCAAGTAAATAGTGGGGCGACAAAGATTTCTAACATGCCCTCCTTCTGTGTAGTTAAAAAAAAACCTGCCCCTACAGAGTTGCTCAAGATCAGCGCATCCCAACAGGTAGGAAACCAAGAAAGAGAACCAAGAGACATGCATGGTTAACCGGGGAACTGCAGGGCAAACTCAAGTGGAAGAAGAGAATCTATAGATCATGGAAGGAGGGTCTGGGCAGGGAGAAATCTTAGGAAATTAAAAAGGGCCAGTGTAGAGTTTTCCACCTGGGAGCAAAACAACCCCATGTGCCAGCACAGGCTGGGGACTGCCCTGCTGGAGAGCAGCGCAGGGGAAAGGGACCTGGGGGTGCTGGTGGACAGCAGGATGGCCATGAGCCAGCAGTGCCTTCGTGGCCAAGGCCGATGGCATCTTGGAGTGGCTTAGAAGGGGAGTAGCTAGTAGGCCGAGAGAGGTCCTCCTCCCCCTTTATCCTGCCCTGGTGAGGCCACATCTGGAATATTGTGTCCAGTTCTGGGCCCCTCAGTTCAAGAGAGACAGGGAACTGCTGGAGAGAGTCCAGCGCAGCCCCAGGGATGATGAAGGGATGGAACATCTCCCTGGGGAGGAAAGGCTGAAGGAGCTGGTTCTCTTAAGCTTGGAGGAGGCTGAGGGGTGACCTCATGAATATTTATAAATATGTCAAGGGTGAGTATCAGGAGGACGGAGCTAGGCTCTTTCCAGTGATGCCCAATGACAGGACAAGGGGCAATGGGTTCAAGCTGGAGCACAGGAGGTTCCACAAATATATTAGAAAAAACTTTTTCACTGTGAGGATGACAGAGCACTGGCACAGGCTGCCCATGGAGGTTGTGGAGTCTCCCTCTCTGGAGACATTCAAAACCGATCTGGACGTGTTCCTATGTGACCTGCTGTAGGTGATCCTGCTCTGGCAGGGGGGTTGGACTAGGTGATCTTTTGAGGTCCCTTCCAACTCCTAACATTCTGTGATTCTGTGTAGAAGTTCAGTTCTTTTAGGAACTTGACAGTTCCTTTAACAAACATCATCAATGGTTCCTTGCTTATTAACTACTGTATTTTAATGTAAGCATTCTTTTTACAAAAAGATCACTGTGTGTTCACTTTATGACCTCAGAGATCTCCGGCATATTACAACCAGTTACTACACCTGAGAGGGCCTAGTTTTGTCCACAAGAGACCCTCCTCCTGGAGGAAAAACATTAGATGCGTGAACAGCTTTTGCCATTAAAATCAATGCCTTACAGCAGCTTCCAGTTCATTTGAATGCACTGAAGTTTCTTGTAATTCCCAAACTTATTTATACAAACAGAAGTTAAGAATCACGGCCAAGACCTTTAATCACAAGTATCTTTGTATCAAAATGCTTCTGCTGTACATTTCCTTCACCTTTGTGCCACATTTCCAACTACATTCAAAGATTTTTTCAAGTCCAGTTCTCCAGCTAATTAGAAAGAAACCTCTCAGAAAGTATTCTAAGAACCACTGTTGTTGACATTCTGGTTTAGGAAATTCCCAATAAGATTTACTCATTGAGCCTGTCCCTTAATTTCCTTATGCTCCACTGTTCTTTCAGGTATTCCATAAACAAACATAGTCAAAACTATTAAAAATGGTAAAACTAAATTCACTCAATTCATTTTCCAGGACTTCATCACACCTCTTTGATGTTTAGGTTTTACTAAGGTGTGTTCACAGCATTTTGAGGGCTCCCCAAGGCTGTGGTGACTAGAATTGCTGTATGTGCAGACAAACCTGGAAGCATAGCTTCAATTCACTCTCCCAGCCCACAGGATGCCACATGCTGGAATGCATCAGGTAGCTCAGTGGCTTAGTACACAGCCAGGAACAATCAGGTAGATAAGCTAGGGCTACCCACAGCTGTGCACTCAAATTTATGCAGCAACTGGGATAAAAACATTTTAGATGTTCATTAGGTACCACGTTTTCGAGAGCTTCTAAGGTCATCCCCAACTAAATTTGTCACACTGAATAGGCACAGCCAGATAACAAGCAGTGCTCAGTCTACTTAAAAGTTTCACAGATATTCATCGCCTTTTAAGGATCAAATCGAACTTCTGTCTCCTCATCCCTCCAACTCTGGTGTTCACAAGTCTGTCTGCAGCCAGCAGTTTTACAGGGGAAGCACAGTATCACAGTAGTCAGGATAACAGAAGTCAGGTCATATTCCTCTGGTTAAGTTTACAGAGGACACTAGACAGCTGAAGTTCTAGCTATTGACATTTTTACTGGTAGCATCATTGCGTATCATCATTTCTGTTGGGGGATACAAAAAAAAGTAGTACGAAAAGCTCACAAAACAAAAAGATGCACCGATAAGTTTATTAAAAAAAAAAGTGCAGGAAGTACGCTTTAATAATGCCTTTTGTAGTTACAGAAGCAAAATATGTTCAGATCGGTCCCTGTGATCCAGACCTGTACCACTGAAAGCCCCAGAGGAAAGAAAGGCCCATAATGACCTCTCTCTTCACTCCAAAGTCTCTGCCTACACTTCTCTATTCCCCTTATTAAGTTTCATCTCTTCAGTCAGCCAGGGCCCAGGACTTACTTGGTAGGGCCAATGCACAGCTGCAACAGAAGCAGCTCCAACAGTTGCATTGCACCCACCGTGCACAGATACTCCAGCAGCATTTCCAGAGCACAAGAGGACACAGTGCCACAGGCCGCACAGCGTGTCAGGGACGATACTGGAGTCTTTCAGCATGCCCAAGCTAATGTCTATCTCCTGATTTTTTAAAGGGAAAAAAAAAAAAAAGTCATCATTTTTTCTTTTTTAACTAAAGCACAAAACAGGCACCTAGGCAAGAACTATCCACACTTCCCCACGTGAACAGCAGCTTGTGGAAAGGCTCTACAGACGAACAGCCGTGGTGGACAATGACCTCTCCGGTACTCCTCGGGTTAAACTGCATCCTACCTGTGCCGGGGGCGTGCAGACACACGCACTTGGTCCCTGTTAAAGAGACAGTAACCCGCGGCGAGGAGGCGCTAGAGGGCTGCCTGCGCCCCA
>NW_009698585.1:352-14581 GCF_000703405.1 Apaloderma vittatum | reverse complement strand
AGGCCAGCTGTGGCTACTTGTCACATTCCAGATCCTGGGCCCCCTCAGCACCCTGGTAGTGCATCTCACAGAACTCCTGAATGCGACCGCAGGCCTCCAAGATCATCTCCTCAGGCACGGTGATCACCACACGGAAGAAGTTTGGGTACTCAAAGCACTGAAATGAGAAAGGATGGAGTTGATAGACTACCAGGAACAGTGCTGTAGTTTCGAAGCCCTGCCCTTGGGGGCCATGCACTGTGTCAGCAACTGGAAACGGTCAGTGTAGGACACGCTGGAAAATGGCAACACTGGGCTCTCAGTCCCTCGGACTGTTTTTGCTGTTCCAGTCAAGTCTCCCATCTCCATCTGTGTAGACAAGGTGCTGTGAGGGTGACAGGCCGAAGGACTCTGTATTGACTATGCAGGAGCCAGGGAACAGGATGGAGGGCGCTAGGAAAGCAGAGGGCTGGAAGGGAAGGCTGCATGCTGGAAGGGGAGCTGCAAGGAGGTGGGCACAGATGTGCTCAGACTGTAGCCTGTCCCTGTGCCTACAGCAGGGCAGGACTGGCAACGAGGCAAAGAAAGGAACACAGGTGGGAGCAGTCACAGGCCTCAGGGAGGTGTGGAGGTACGTTGGTTTCAGGAGTATAGCTCTGCCAGCTTGAGAAATACAGATCAGGCCCGGAGCTGGAAAGATCCTGGCAGCCCGAGAGCTGTTAGGGAGCCACAGACTACTGGTCCCCATCCCTACACACAGCACTTGGAGCTCTCAGCCAACACATACACACCATTACAGACCACAGATGCTGTACACACAACTCCCAGCGTGTCCCCAGAGCTCAGTGCTGCAAAGCCCTGTGGCTTCTCTCCCCATGCTTTGGCCCTACAGGTCCCCAGACTCTCAGTGTCAGGCTCACCGAGGCTGGCAAGCAGAACACAGACTGTTCTGAGATGAGGCGCTCCGTGAACTCCACATCATTTTCAAACTCGGGGAAATGCTCCATCTCAATCCCAACCTGCAGAAGAGGGGTGTAACATAGCAACCAAGGGCACCAAAACTGTCCACACTGTTCCCGCTTACGCACATGGCCCAACAATTTTTGAGTCAGGTGCAGCTGTCTGCCCTCAATTTTCACTTGTGATTTGGGCTGACTGAAATGTAAGGCACAATCAGAAACACATGAATGAAAACTGGGGCTTCTTTAAGAAGCATTCATTAACTGCCTAAAGTTGAAATTTCAGTTAAGGACAACTTCAGTGAAAAAAAACTAATGACAAAGATACAGCAATCAATTAGAAGTGAAAAGGAATAAAGAAGATACTGGGAGAAAAGGAATAAATAAAAGCTTGCAAGAGAACTCTGGTAAAAGTAAGTTAATAACTCTGTCATGCAAGAAATCCATACAGTAAGGAAAAGACAAAATAATATTTTTTTTTAAAAGGGAATACCAGGAACAAAATAAACCCTTGTAGGATGATTTCATCAGTAAAATGACATAGAAATGCTAACATGTTCAATGAATATTTCTGTTCTGTATTTGGAAAGAAGGAGGCTGTCCCTTTGTCAGATAAAGACAATAATATCCTTGTCACTTGTTTATAGCCAAAGATTATTTTAAACATCTCATTAAAATACTATTAAACAAGTCAGGTGAGAGATAATTTGCATGCAGAAGTTCTCAAAGAAAGAAGAAAAAGGAAGAAAAAACCTTATCAGATGATTTAATTTGAAATAAATGTTCAGATGCTGAAGAAATACAAAAGGTGTGAAAGAATCTTAGAGCTATGCCTCAACGCAAAGAGCATGAGCACAATGAGCTGTGTAGCTCTGGGTAATATCGAAAATAGTCAACTGATAAAGATTTGTCTACAGGAAATGAGTGAGATTGATATTGCAGTATTCTCCAGTTCTGAGTCCACATTTATAAAAGCTGATGAAAATCTGCAGATTATCAGGAAAAAAAAAAAAGATTCAAATCCGCTAAGATACTTAAATGTCTCAATTGAGCTTGTTGAGATGAAAAGAGAAACTTTACCACACCACTAAAAGTTTGAAAAAACCCCAACAAAACAGGTATGGAAAAAAGCAGAAAAAGAGGCAACAGCATAGGCAGAAGACAAATCCACAGCAAGGAAGAAGGCTACATCTTCAGCAGGAGGTACGATTATCTGACTTGTAGGGTAGGGGCTGCCCATGGAGAGCTGGCTTCAAATCCAGGTAAAACAATATCGTCTTGCAAAGTATAAGTTGTGCGGGAGCAAGTGGGTGAAATGTACCAGCCTCTGCTACAGGAGGAGTGAACAAGGTATTGTGGCCTCCTGAAGTGACCAGGGGATGTATCTACCGCACAGGGCAAGGTGAAAATGCATGGTAATGGAGACCCAGTGCCACGCACCAATCTGAAACCATGGATAGGCACTGGCACAAGACCTACTGTGTTGATAACCTGGCAATGGCATCTCATGCTCCTCACTTACCATGAGGTACATGGCTCCAGCAGGCCGGACAGGCTGGAGGCCAGGGATAGCTGATAACGCAGCGTAACAAAGGTCAGCATTGGACTGAAAAGCAGAAAGGAAAAATTTCAAAACAGGAGAAATTCCAGGAAGCGGCTCAGCAAATGGAAGCCAGGCTCTGGATTAGGACTACAAACAGGTTTGCCCACTGCAAATAAAGGGGCAACAAATGCAAACAGCATGGGTGATCATGGCCTTGAGTACAGCAGGTATGACTGAGCTGAGCTCAGCAAGTCAGCGCCAAACATCCTGTCCTCTGGGTCACCAGCTTCAGCTGCAGGGCTGCGCTGCCTGAAACTTACCACACAATAGTTTTGCCCTAGTTGCCATGTCTCCTGCTGGAATTGGATTTGTTGGGCTCTCCTAGTCACCTTGAAGCAGGGTGGAGAGGGATGACGAGCTCGGGACTGTGCTGATCTGATATAGCCTGTTTACCTTGAGGATGCTGAGGGTGTTGTGGTAGAACTCGGGGGGTGTTTGCTGCAATATACGTTCCAGTGCTCCTTGGACAAGGGTACAGGGTCCTAGAATCCTTTGACTCAGTCTTAGAAGGCCATCCCTGATCTGAAAAAACATGGTGACATTTGCAGCTCAGACTGCGTTTCCCTGAAGGAAGGAGACAGCTCCACGGCCTGTTCTCTGTGTTTGTACAGCCGTTCACATCCTTTTCGTCAGTAAGCATACAGACCATTTGCTTGACTATGTGCCAGGTATTTGCAGACTATTTACAGTCTCATTCTCTGTTCCTCAGCTGCAGAGTGTAATGCCAACATAGACAACCTTTGGAGCTTCCCAGTCCGATTCCAACCAGACTGGAATATAGCTCAAACAAAGAAAGCCAGATCTGTTCCAAATACCACTTTGTATTTCCCTTAGGTTTAGGTCCACAATCCACACTTTCAAAGCCAGGTAGGAACACGCAGCATTAGCTCTTTTGCTCACTCATTCAGCCTTCTCCCTCTTCCTCTGCAGAGCCCTCTAGGCAGTTGTTCTTGTAACACAACAAACAAATAGCCAGATGAAACACTGGCAGCACCACGAGGTGCTTTGTTCTTATTTTAAGAGAAACCATATAAAAGCACAGACACCACACATGGACTCCACATATGCTGGCTAAGTCACGCAATACCTTCAGTGCACATGACCTATTTGAGAAGTGAAGGAATTAGAAGCACACAGAAAGGACAAGGCATATATGAAGGGGCAGCAGAGAAAAAGGAGTGTGTTACAGTGTAGATGTGGGTGGAAGGCCACGTATGTCAGCAGATGGAGTAAGGGACTTGAAAAGCCTAAAGGTGCGGAAAAGCCTGTAAGCAATTGGATGACACCCACTTTAGAGCAAACAAGCAGTGCACGTCTGTACCATTTAAAGCCCCGGTGACCCACACACTGAAGACACGGCAAGTCTGCTGCCCTGACAGTGATGCTCAGCAGTTCTCACCTCATTACCAAAGATGTCTCTCCTGTCATGGATTAGGATCCAGCCCATCCGCCAGCCAGGGACTAGCCACCGCTTCGCCAAGCCACCGCAAGACAAGATTGGCACGTTGGTGCTGAGAGTTGCAATGGGTTCATATTTGCAGTCAGCGAACACCTGTGACAGAAGGCTGTGTCAGGGCTGTCCCTGCCTCTTGCTTTGAGAATTGTGGGGGTGTGCGTGAGGTGCACAAAAAGGAAGGCAAGAAAGCGATGGGAAATTGATGGTGAAACCTCCCAGCTTCCAGGTACGAGTACAGTAAGTGCACTCACATGGAAGTGAACCATTTGGGAAGAGGAAAGGAGCTGGACATGAGAGATACCCCAGGACTACACACCAGCAGACTGGTAGTTCCAGGCATGGATCCAGGAACAGTAGAGGGGTGTGGAGCTGCCACCCACCTCTGAAGACCTGGCTGTCATGGCCAAAGGGCAAGCGCATCACAAAAGACAGGCAGCATGGGGGTGCAAAGGACTGCAATTGGCACTCACCATGTCTCCATAGATCTCATCAGCAAGGATGGGCACACACTGTCTTGCTGCCACTGTGGAAGAGAGGGCATTCGGCCTGACCACCCTGCATGAGAGCAGACTTGCCCTTTGGTGCAGGGCTTGATGGGGCTCTAAGCAAAGCTCTGTCCCAAGGCAGAGGGTCCCCATCTTCCTCCTACAGACTGTTTGAGCCCATGCACTAGACATCTCTGCCCTGGCTGAGCCTAGGTCTGTGCTCACGTGTGGGGCAGGCAGTTCAGCCCTTCCACTGACAGGCCAGGGCTCTGGAAATACAGGGTTCCCTGTGAACATTCTCCCTCTGTGGAGCCAGAGGCAAGAAATGAGCAGTTCAAGCTGCATAGAATCGTAGAGTGGCCTAGGCTGGAAGGGACCTTAGAGATCATCTAAACCAACCTCCCTGCACAGAGCGTTTAAGAAAGATCAAGACACACTGCATGTTCTTGACCAGATGAGACAACATCTTCACTCTGTGAAAGCCCTGCTTCCTGAGCTGGAGTCAGGTCATGAGGCAAGAAGCAACGCCCTGGGCCATGGTGCTGCAGCGATCGAGACAGGGGCAGTGTGGGCAGGCACTAGGCTGCAGCCATGCCCCAGACACATGCCGGCAGGCTCACCTGCCAGGATCTTCTGGAGGTGGTTCTTGCTGAACACAGAGCCACAAGGGTTCGATGGGTTGTTCACAATGAGACAAGCTGTCTTCTCATCCACCAGAGACTCCAAGTGCTCCAGATCAATTTCCCAGGCCTTCTCTGGCTAGTGAAATGAGGAAAAGCAGACAGAACAGCTGAGGAACTGGACTTGCCACACAGAGTGAGGTGTAACAGTGTGCCCAGGCTCACTCAAGTCATCTTCACCCCCTTCCCAGGCAGGGCCAGTGCCTTTCTGAGAGGCAGAAATGCCAGGGCTGCTCCTTCCAGGCTTGCCACGACTTACCAAAAGGTTGTACAGTTTGACCTCAATCCCCATAGACAATGCCAGAGTCTTGTAGAGGGAGAAGCCAGGCCGTGGCACCAGGATGTTCTGGCCTGGGTTGGCCAGCACTGCCAAGGCAAGCTCTATGGCCTGGCTGCAGCCGCTTGTTAAGATGACGTCCTGAAAAGAGCACACAGGGGTCAGTGGAAAGCACACAGACAGTTGGGAGTGACATAATGTGCAGGCTCTGCCACATGAGAGCTTCTCGGCCAAAAAGACGAGTCCAGAGCCTGACTGAAAGCGGGAAACCTCCAACAGCTGGAGAGCCCAGACTCCTCCTGAGGAGAGGGAGGAAAAGGGCTCAGGGCAGGGGATGAGAGAAGCTGGAGGCCGTTTTGGGATGAGACCATGAGCTAGTCTTCAATTCCACAGCTGGACAGGGTCCCTGTGCCATGCAGGCTTGGCGTGGGCAGCAGCCCCTCGCCTGCCACGCAGCGGGAGTGCCCCAGTTGGGCGTCAGTACCTGCGCCTTCAGCGGTGCCTCTGGGCAGTTGTAGTATGCGGCCACTGCTTCCCGGCAGGACTGATAGCCTGCGGAACAAAGGAAACAAACAGGGAAGGGAGGTTTTCACAGACTTTTTCCTGCCAGTAAAAGACTCACAGTTGCTGCCCAGCCAGGGGAAGCCCGTTTGTCTCAAGCTGGCAGAGAGAGACAGTTGTGCCTCAGGCCAAGCACTGCACAGTCCCGAGGCTGGGCCAGGTGGACCAAAAGCAGGGACAGACTCTGGGCAGGGCAGGAGGCTCTGGCCCAGCACATCCTGGATGCAGAACTGAGAGGAGCGGGGTGGAGGGCAGCCAGGGAGCTGCCCTAACCCAGCAGGAGTCCAAGTACTATCACATGGCCTTCACTGTTCAGGAACGGCCCAAGGGCAGCCCTCCCTGCATGGCAGGCAGGATCTGTGCTCTGAGCATGTTTTTTGCACTAACTACAAACAAGGGTCATGTTGTCTGTGAAGTCAGCAAGCCCAAGGGGAGTCCTGGTCCAGGCAGATCCAAAAGGAACTTGGCTGCAGCCCACGGCAGGGAGACAGAGCCCTGAGCCCTTCTGGTGCCTAAAACCCTGCCAGCTCTAATGGTTGAGTGAACAAACACATCGTCTACAGGAGGCTCTGAACCTCAGATCATGCAGGGAAGAACACTTGAGTGTATCTGGGGGCTACACATTTGTGTGCTACGGGACTACTGGTGCAGGCAGTTGCAGGGTGCTACTGAAAGATGTCCATGGGCTCCATATACCTGCTGTGGCGCAGGAGCAGAAGCATGCCTTCATCCTCCCCTTACAGAAAGGAAACAAGTAAGTTGTAAACCTACCGACAGACGGAGCATAACCGTTGTAACGTCCTGAGTCCAGAACTTCCTTTACAGCCCGTGTGACCTCATCATTTGTAGGAAGGTTTCCAAAGACCGTTGGATCTCCTTTTCAAAGATTGAAAAATAATCAAGTTCTCACCAATCCATGACCTGCACAGAACTGTGTGTTTGTCTGGCTTGTTCCTGTGTGTTCACACAAGCTTTGCGCTTCGGAGCCCTCCAATCTGTCAGGCACACAGTTCACCCCACTGCCCAAAGGCTTCAGCCACAGCACTATGCTCACCTAAGGACAAGGAGATCATAGCTTTCTTTGGGTTGGGTTCCACCTTCATGCTGTCTACGATGGCTCGGACAGGATTGAAAGTCTTCTTTGACATTTCAGAAGCCCTGACAGCCCATCTTGGCTTCCGGGCCTTCATTTTTCCCAGTGATATGCTGTTTCCATTAGTCTTGAGGTGAACATCCAGCATAGGGGCATGATCTCCCTGGCCATTCACTCGGATCAGGTACGAATCCATCCTGAGAGCTGTCAGTATGAAGTGGATTTCCTGGACTTAATTAACACATGCCAAACGAGGGACCTGCCCCTTTGGGGACACAGACCATGACTCCCCAAAAGTAAAACTTCTGAAAGCTGTAGACCCTACCTACTGCCTATGGACAACTCAGTCAGCAGCAGCAAGTAGGGCTGTATTCCGGGAGAGGACGGAGGAAAACCCCACATGTAAGCAAAAGCACAATGCAGTGAGAAAGACAAAGACACATCTCTATGCTAGCTGCACCACTGCCTAGCCTGGACTTGCTGTGCTGAGGAGGAGCAGGCCCTGCTAAAGCCAGAAGCCAAGAGCTAGCAGCATGTTGTAGCCACCGCTTGACTGCAGATTCAATGTTCCACTGACAGCAGGGCCAGGTCACCCCCTCTCCTTCCCCCAGCTATCCACTTGCACACGTCAAGCTGCAACCACAAGGATCAGAGCACTATGTGTATTCCCATCCAGAACATCCCTCCAGCCAGAAATGCAGCACTGTTTAAATTGGATCTCAGATGCCAAAAAGGTAGTTCTGCTCCCATATTATCAAGATACGCTAGGCAGAGACAGGGTATAGCTTATAGACACTTGAGTCTGTCAGTAGAGCAACAGCCCAGCCCAGAGACTCTACATCAAGAGCCAATGCTTAGAAAACGGAACAAGACTGGTACAGCCAAGATGGAAATCAGGGAGGTGGCACAGCCCGAAGCAAAGGGCTGTCATCCTGCCCAAGGCTGGGTAACAAGCAAGGCATGGCAGAGGAGCAGCTCTCTTCTAGTTCCCAAAATGCACACAGAAACAATTTACACACCCCAGCATGTCTGCTCGGAGCACAATCCATATCCAGCCAGCCTTACCTAAGAAGTGTTGCCACCTCAGGGTTTTCCACGTGTAGAAGGTTAGGGATGGGGCACAGGGCAGGCAGAGGCCTCCTGAGCCCAGAGCCCACTCTTGCTGATTCTGGCACACTATCTTGCAATCCTGCTACAAACTGCTCATGCCCTCTGTACTGCCCTATTCTACTCCACTGAAAGGCAGTTCAGTGAACAGTGGCCCTTTCCTGACGGTAGTTACTTAGCCCCATGCTCACAACACAGCTACCCCTTCCTTGCTGCAGAGACTGAGTTGGAAGGGTTGTAGCATTGCCTGGTTCAGGCAAGTTTGTCATCTGAACAAATTTCTCAGTGCTTCAGTGAAGTTTGCACCTAGAGATACCCCAAACTGCCGCAGTTACTCTGCCATCAGTGCTTCACTAGCCCGTTTATAGCAACTCAGGCTGATCTAACAGCGCCAGAGAGCAAAATTTCAGCTTATTTCCTGCTAATACCTTCTGGTTGCTACCAAAAGGCAGGCAGTTGGAGAAACACGCAGCCGGGCTGCATAGAAACTGAGCAGGCAAATGAGCCATATATCTTGGCTCAGCAGCAGGGCTGAGTCCCAGATGCACAGTGCAGAGTCTGTCCCAGCAGAGCCTTCACACTACCCTGCAACAGGTTCCCAAGCAAATGCGAGCTGCAGACGCAGGTGCAACAGGTGCCTCCAATGTAGGCAGCCAAGAAACATCTCCCCACTTCTGCCCCTGAAAGCAGCAAGGTACCAGAGCATAGCACTTTACCTTCTACAGCACAGAGAGGGAGACACCAACAAGCTTGAGAGTCCAGTCCCTACTTTTCATCCAGGACAGATCCCCTTGAGAGGAAAGTCCTGCACGTTCTTGCCCATGAAATAAGCCCCCAAACTGGGCGTTGGAACTGAATCCTTTAGCCATTGGCTCACAGAGAGGGCTGCTCTCCCCACCCAAAACTGCCCTCTCCTCCCTTTTGCAACTGTGCTCACTTCAAACAGCTGGAACATGCCCGTGCATTAACTCTTTCTGGGGACAGCCTGCAGAGGACTCACCTTGGGTTCCTGGAGGCCCTGGGCTGCCACCCTTTGGCACCACTTCCCTCAGTCGTCCAAGGCTGCGGGGGAAGGAGGGCAAATCTGCGCTGATTACAGGTATTCCAGCCCTACTGCCTTGTAATGTACCAAGAGTGGATTGATGGACACCAAAGCCCATGGAAAACATCAGTCTAACTTCACCTCAAAGGCTCTGGGCTTCCAATGCACCAGCTGAGACAGGACAGTTTGCGGCATCATTGTAATGAGGAGCATCTTCCTCCACAGGGGAAGGAAGGAAGGCGGGCACTTCCCTGGCTGGTGTCTTGAAGGCACCAGGACCTGAAGGGTTAAAGGAAGCTCAAGTGGCCATGGTTTTGTGGTTTTTTTCTTTTCTTTTTCTTTATTGTTTTTTTTTTTTGATTGCTGCTAGGCAGAAGCAAACGCATAATTTTGGCATCTAACAGAACTGATGCAATTCTTCCCTCTCTGATGACACTACAAAACACAGATGACACCATTCCCAGAAGGGCCTTTTTTTAATAAGTGACACGAAATCTATGCCTTCCTGTCTCGACTCTCTGGGGCCTGGGGTAAATAAGAGGTATCTGTGCCCTCTGTGTCTTCCAAGGGCTGCTCCAAGTCTTCTCTTACTGCCTTGGCAGCAAATGACTGGAGATCAAAGATCTGCTGAGGGGCAGGAGAGATCCTGCTGATCTTCTTGCAAAGGGGCTGCTGACAGCTTCATTGCAGAGGCCAGTGGTCATCCGCTCCTCGTGGGAGGAGGATGGACCACTTGTGCTCAACCCATGCCCATGCTCAGGTGCAACCAGAGGCTCCTCTCAGCACTGGGGCTGGGCTGACGCTGAGGAGTCACGACCTGCTATGGACGACAGCTCTGCAGTTGGAGCGGCGGAGGCCGCAACAGGGCCGGGGCTCTGGGCTGGCGCCGTTTGGGAGGTGACTGGGTGCAGCCAGAAGGGCTGGTCAGGGTCCCCAGCCTCAGGCTGGCTGGCCCGCCTCCCACAGCAGCCCCCTCACCGCCCCAGGGGCTTTCGACAAGGAATAGCACCTTTCAAAAACATTTCACAGAGAAACATCTTGTACTGAAGATGCTTAGTCTCTCTTCTGCTGAGAGCTGCACGGTTCTAAACTATCTCCTCTCTTCTTTTTACTGAAGCCTGACATGAGCAACCTTCAGAAGTTTGTGCAGACCCCCTCCAAGCACCTATGGGTTATCTTCTCACTTGCCCCACCTGGACCCATCTCTTGCCACTCTGCATCCATGCCAGGGTTAAAAGTGGCATTGGGAAACCTCAAGGGCAATACTGCATGTTCTGCCTAGCAACTACCCCAAAGGTGATGCAACAGGAGCTCTGCCTGTAATCCTGCGCACAGCAGAGGGGTTCAGGGGAGGGCATGGTGGAAGCCTGCTGCCAAGAGCAGAAAAAAATATGGCTCTGGATACATAGATAGACTCTTACATAAGGCTGAGAACATGGCCAGAAGCAGGGGGCAGGGCAGTGGTGCACAATGCGGTCACTGGGTTTCTCCGGATGTTCCTGTGCCTTTCTCCTCTCTCTGTAGGACTCCAGTCCTTCTCTGGGTGCTCTCACCTGGGGTCTGCAGCCCACCTGGCACCTCGTGGTGCACGGAGCCTCCCGGGGCTGAAGCATGAGCACACAACTCAGCACCTCGTATTCTACAAATATGGCCAAACCACTCCTTGGGAGGTGTGGTGAAAGAGGTGGCCGTACCCTGCAGGATGCGTTACTGCCAGCACGGCAGCTGGCTGTCTTGGCTGTTGGGACCTCTGTACCCCAGCAGCCCCGTTATTCTCAGCAATTTCTGTCTGCTCCTTTCTGACACTGGTACAGCACCAGCCAGTTCCGGGCTGGTATCCACAAACACGTGTGTAGCCTAATCTCCATTTGGTCTCTGCATTTCCAGTTGAACTGGCTTTTAATGACCAAATAAATGCTCTTTCCTTTTTTATTATTTTTTAAAAATCAGTTTATTGTTAATCTCTCATTTAGATGAGCAAAGAGCCACGAAGTCTCCTTGGCTTTCATGAATTTTGTAACTATTTATTGATTCCCACAGCATACTTCTCTAACACTGCTGCAGGTTTCCTGAAATGCAAGGGACAAACGTTGTCTGTTACAGGTCACACGGGCACTCAGAAAATGCACATATTCACAGCTAAATTTGCCTGGCAGCGTAGGACAGGGCTACCATGCCAAACCAACGCGTATCTGAGTCACACGATGGCTGTGCCTCCAGCAACCCTAACTGCCCAGCATCCACCTGAAAGGGACCTCAGCCTGGGCCACACTGGGGGACACTGAGCACACGCCAGGTCATGGAGAGTTGGAAGCACTGGTGTGCTACAGGCCCAACAGACACGACGAAAGACCTGCAAGCCCTGTTACAGATGCTGAGAGGAATGCTCCACGAAGCGTGAGTGTCAGTGGCTCCTGAGCACGGGCACAGTGAGGAGAAACACCTTGTCCAGCCTGGCGTTTTGCTTACATCCAGGCAAACATTACGTAAGTGCGTACTCTGTGTTTGAGTTATGACTTCAGAGACTCGAGCTGTTGCGTGCTTTGCTGTGGCAGGTGGCCCCGGGGCCCCTGCCCCTTTGAGGGCGTTGGAGCAGCGAGCAGCCAATGCTGGTGGGACGGAGGGGGCACGGTGGCTCTGCAGGGCGAGGCGACACCATGAGCTTGCAGTGAGGGGGTGGGCAGCACCAGGCAGCTCCTCCTCAGAGCACAGACAGGCCAGCCTCTCACAGGACTGAATTTTAACCGCAGTGATGGAAACCCACCACCTGCCCCACCAACCTGCTCCAGCAATAACCACTCATCTCCTTCCAAAGTGGTGGAGTCGGTGTGTGGGGGAGAAGTGTTGTCTTTTTTCGGGGGCGGCTAAATCACATTCCTTTTGCTTCAAGCTAAGCTTGCTGCTGACCGTGCCAACCGTAGGTAGGGAAAACAAAATACTCCCCTCCTCTTGACAGCAGCATTTTACAAGTTTGCAAGCTGTTAAAATATCTCCTTACTAACAAGCTTGCAAGCTGTTACAAGACACCTGTTATGACAAATGAGAGCACTGGAATAGATCTTCTTCTCATGGGTTGTGTTTCTAGATCTTTCTTTTGCTTTCGCCTGGATCCGCTCCACCTGATCTGCTCGCTTCTGCAAACACATTGTGTGAGGCTGGAGGCCTAACTGGCGCTGAAGAGGGGGCCCGAAGAATTTTTTCACGTGTCCTACATGTGACCCTCCTGTTTATACACGCTAACAATGTTGGGCTTTTTCGCAACAGGATGACATTGTGGACTTGAGTTCAGTTTGCCATTCAAAATAACCTCCAGTTCTTTTCTGCAGCATTGCTGCATCGTCACCGTCCTGCGCTCATTGTTCCAGTGATTATTTATTTATGTGGGACAGTCAATAAATCTGGCTGTGGTGTTCAGCAGTGATTGTGCTGCGGCTCCCAGCTGGAGAAATATGAGGCAGTTCATGACTTGCTCCTTCCACTTCACCCTCCAGCTTCCCAGGAAGGGCACTGAACCAGGTCAGGGCTCTTGGCCCATGGCAAGCCAGGCCTGGCTTTCCCTTCCCTTAATGCAGCGATGACATCTTAGAGCATCCAGGAACAGGAGGGCCAAAAAATAATTTAAAAAAAAATTAAAAAGCTAAGCTAAAGCAAAGGTTAAGATTAATATTGGTGTCCTCAGCTTCCTGTTGCTCTCTTCTGGTGACTGCTACTTGCCATGAGAATAGGAACCTAGAAGACAATGCTGGCCAAGCTCAGCTGTGATACTTTGAGCAGGAGTGATGCAAAGCGTTTTTTTTTTGTTAGCAATTCTTCATATAGCTACAGAAATGGAACAAGATTGACTCAGTCTTACAATACCTCAGAGTTTGTTCCTCACTTGCTAGCAGCCAACACTCTAGTAAAACGCTGAATGCATCCCCAAATCAACAGAGCAGGGCTTCCCAGCTCTGTCTTTGAACAAGTAATTCCAGCACATCCCAAATTCTGAAGAAAGCTTCAGCTTAGGTTGATGAGTGAGCAGCAACAATGCTCGGCATAAGAAACACTTACTTCACTCACCCCTTTTTGTGGCTCCTGATTACTCAATTTAGTTGTTCACATCCCCCTCATGGCAGTTAAAGGCTCTGCTAAGCAAAATGGCACTGATGCTGAGTAGATACAAAGGATTGCTAAAGTTTTTAAGCTCCTCCTGTGCACGGCATAGGGAGGGCCCGGGTTTCTGGCACATAACACACACCAAAAGGTGTGTGCAACAGCCTCACTGCTGAGCACCTGCGCTATCTCCTGAGCCTCCATCCTAAGCTCCCTACAGTCTTCCCATTTCCAACCGTATGACCATCGTCACACAACTCCCGTCCCCTCTGTCTCAACTAAGGGTCGAACAAAGAGGTTTTTTTCTTTTGCTTCTTTCTTATCCCTGAAGAGAGTAAGCTTTAAGATGAGTTCTCAAATCTCCTGTCCTTCGCTGAGTCAGGCGAAATGCTGAGGAGAGTATTTTCCCGCAGGGCTGAGGTGCAGAGGCACAGCAGTTCATAGGCTTCTCACGGGATCAATCTACAGAGTTGTTGCTGTTGCACCTGCAAGGACAGAAGGCAGTTTACAGATGAAGGAAATGTATTTCTGACTAAGCTGGACCTCTGGGGGCACATATTCAGACACCCTGGCTGACACCTCATGGTGTTACTGTTTCCTTAAACAATGTTTACTGTTTCCCTTTACAATGCTAGAACTTTTCCAGGCAGTGTTTGGTCAAATTCTTGGATAAAAGTATCACTCTGGCTGTTGGAGTTCTCTATGCTTCCTACTGTGTTTCCAAGTTTTCCTCCTGTTTATTTTTTCCCACAACACACAGGCTTTCCTCAATCAGCTCTGCCCTAACCAGCCCTGAGAACTGCTGACATTTGTACATGGGTGGGACCCTGGGCACTTGCCTTCACTCCAGCAACCACCAATAAACAATTAATTAATCACCTCCTCTGTTGGGAGG
>NW_009698585.1:0-283 GCF_000703405.1 Apaloderma vittatum | reverse complement strand
TGCCCCAGCCACTAAAAGGGTCACATCATACTTTCCGAAGTGGCCTCCAGCAAACAGACACAGAAGAGGTCTATCTGGTTCTGTGTCAGTAAATATAAGGGAGAGCACGGAAAATTACCCAACCATGGTCTGCAGGGCTGACTGGGACCTGGCAGTTGCACGGCGACACAGATCCCGACCTGTCGATGACTGTCCTCCGGAGACACAGGCTCTGCACACCAGGGCAGCTGGAGAAGCAAAAAACCACTGTGCATCGCCAGGAGAAGCACAGGACAAGACCGAG
>NW_009698584.1:0-2516 GCF_000703405.1 Apaloderma vittatum | reverse complement strand
CATGGACCCATTGACAGCCACTCTGGGTGCAGACATCAAGCCAGTTCTTTATCCACCAAATTTTCCATCCATCAATCCCATATTTTATCAGCTTGGAGACCAGGATGTCATATGGAACAGTGTCAAAGGCTTTGCTCAAGTCTAAGTAAATGACGTCAGTTGCTCTTCCCTTGTCTATTGATTTTGTGACCTTCACATAGAAGGCCACCATGTTTGTCAGGCACGATTTGCCCTTGGTGAAGCCATGTTGACTGTACTCAGTCATCTCTTCGTTATTCTTCTGCCTCAGCAGTGCCTCCAGGAGGATCTGCACCATGATCTTTCTAGGAACAGAGGTGAGACTGACTGGCCTATAGTTCTCTCGTTCATCCTTCTTTCCCTTTTTGAAAATGGGGATTATATTTCCCCTTTTCCAGTCAGTGGGGACTTCACTTGATTGTAATGACTTTTGGAATACATTAGAGAGGAGTTTAGCAACCTCATCCGCCAGTTCCCTCAGTACCCGTGGGTGTATCCCATCAGGTCCCATGGACTTGGACACTTTCAGGTTCATCAGATGGTCACGAACCTGATCTTTGATTACGATGGGCAGTTCTTTCATCCAGCCCCTGCCATTGTCTTCTGTGACTTTGGGAGTGTGTCTGGAGCCCTTGCCAGTGAAGACGGAGGAAAAGAAGTCATTGAGAACCTCGGCCTTCTCCAAATCACTTGTAACCAGTTCACCCGTTTCCTTTCTGAGGGGTCCCAGACCTTACCTGGTCTTTTTCTTACCATTAATATACTTAAACATGCACACTGGTTTGCTTTCTTACTGTTGAAGATGAAGCAGATGGACACTGTCTGCACTTCACAACACCTGGTCCTCAATCTAATCTGATCCTCCATGGCCCATGGCATAATAATGACTTTGTATGACATGTTCCTTTGCAATTCAATGTGTCTGAAGTGGTGCAAGGGTTGTGTTATAGCTCTCCAGGCTGGTGTTTTCATAGCATGAAACCGAGAGCATGTGCTCCTTACCCTGGGGGAAAATGTATGAATGTGGAGGCCTTCAAAACCAGATTATGAAGCCATTTGTCAGGTGGGATTTTGGTTAGGTGTTTCTTGCTTTGAAAGTGGAATAAAATACAGGTGGCTTCTTAATCTCTGTTCTACTGAAATTCCTTGTTTTACTGGCAAGGAAAGAAGAGGGAAAGTGGAGACAAGAGAGAAGAAAAGTTACAAAATAAATCAAAATAAAACTATGAATTTCAAAAAGGACAGTTCAAACAAAATATGTAAAGAGTTATTTCAGTGTTTTCCAGTGACAAATTTCCAAATGAAAAAAGGTGTGTCTTACGAAAAAAAACCACGTTTTGCTAAACAATTTTCTGTGGGAAACTATGTTGCTCAGAAAGTCTCAAATAGTATGACAAGAAGAATATGCCTAAAAGTGAAGGTCTGATACCTTCCCACTTCAAACTTTACTGTTTGTGCTCTTTTTCTATAGCTGACGTTCTACAGATTCCTTTTAGGCTTTGTATGCTTGCATTTTCTGAGTTAGGTCTGAAAACTTACCAAATCACTTCAATTCCTGATCTGAAAGAGGACATATAAAAAACTTATTTCTGTGGGGGACGGCAGCTGGACTGCTGATAACCTGGCATGGGTTGAAGACATTGACCTTGACAAATTCCCAGTGTACCCTTGAGATGGGAAGTTGTGTGTGCAGAGCTTGGACACATTTGCAGAACCTTACCCCTCAAGATCCAGAGGGATGAGCCCAGCCGGAAGCTGCTAAGTGTTAATCAATTAGAACCTGAAAAACAAGTGTTTATCCTATAAGCAAAGGCCACGCTACCTTCTGATACTACCTTAAGCTATGTATAAAGGCATACCCTTTGTATAATAAAGAGGCCATTCTGAGCCACTTTGATCATCATTTAGTTGTATCGTGTCCGTCTTTACAATGACATATTTCCTTTTCTGGCTTTTGGAAAGAGAATAGTTATCAGGATTCAGGATATTAGCCTGTGTTTTGGGAGATTGCTGTGTCTGTCTGCTGCATTCGTGTGCTCTGTCTTTAATGTGCAGTCAAAGTGCCTAGAGCACCAGCAAGGCAGCTTTGTTATCTGTCTATAAATTTGAACAAACAAATAAACTAAATACAGGAACCAAGAAAATCAGAGAGGATTTTGGATTTAGCAACTAAAAAAACCCAAGGTATGATCAAAACCCTAGAGGCTCAGATAACTTTTCTTATGTAATTACACTGCACAGTACTGTCACGCATATATAGATAATTCCTATAAGTAATTCCAAATTAAATTACCAACTAACTTCATTTCAAATGTAAAATTTGCCTGGCTCCCTCTAAGGCTCCTCGGATCCTTAATCTGGACACTGTCATAAGAGATAATAAAAATATTTTTACAAATACATTAACAACAAAAAAGAAGAGTCAGGGAGAATCTCCATCCCTTACTGAATGTGGGGAGAAACACTACCACCAAGGATGAGGAAAGACTGAGCTACTT
>NW_009698583.1:0-22753 GCF_000703405.1 Apaloderma vittatum | reverse complement strand
GTGAACTTGTAGTGTAGGGTTAATGGTTGTAAATTCAGCCAAGGGTCTTTTCCAACCTGAATTGTTCTATGATTCTATGATTAGTCTTCCTAAGGTGAGGTGGAGTCTCCATTCACACGGTGTGACGAGGGTACTGATTCATCTGTTGATGCGTTTTGCAAAATGGATCTGTGGGTTAGTTGAGGGGTTTTTTTGTTTGTTTTGGCTTTTTTTAGTTCGGTGGGTTGTGAGTTGTACTGTCATCTTGCTCTTGCCATGTGACTTCAGACAGGTCTCTGGAAAGTGACTGAATCCCATATGTTTCTTGCTCTGTCTCAGCACCAAACAAAGGAATTGGGCTTTTTGGGGTTCCTAAGGAAGCACCTGATTTGAATTAACCGTCTGAGTTCTTAACTCTAGTCAGATTTATCTCTTCTACACATAATTGTTTCTTTTACATTGGTTTTGATTTTTTTTCTAAGATGACCTTAGAAGTTCTCTAATCATATGATTTTTTAAGACAACTATACATAGAAACTTAGTTTTCTGGTTCCCATGAAGAATTCAAACCCATAAACTCTTTCCTGAGGAGGATTTTTACTCCAGCAAAGAAATACAGGAAATCTATGAAGAGTGTGGTATGGACTCCCCCAGCCCCTACAGGATGGTGCTCAGATCTTTCAGCAATGTGAAGAAATATCTGTCATGAAAGAAAGGAATCTGGGTTGGTCCTATCTGACTTTCATGTAGAATTTCCTGATCACTGTAATTTAAGTTCCTATGAAGCTCAGATTTTGGATGAATTTACAAAGAAGACATAAGGACTTTGTGTGCCTGCAGTAAAAAATATATTTCCTGGAATATAGGAAGGGTTGAAAACCTCCAGGCTGGAATCCCAAAATAGAGGGCTTGCGTGAACATGGATTGGAGTGTTGTAGACCAGAAGTCCAGAAAGCTGAAGAAGATGTTTTTTAAAGCCCTGAGAAAGGGAGTTGTGGGGTTATCTTCTTGTGGGTCCGCTGATAGTAAGTTTCACATCATCCCACAGTCTTTCCTTCAAGAGCAGCATGCTCTTCTGCATTTTTGATCAGTCTGTTTTAGAATTGTATTTTTCATACTTGAAAAACTAGCAACATGTTAGTTTTCCATGAAAAAACCACACCCACAACAGGGACTATTTTGTGGTTTACTGTTTCGCAGTGAGGGTCTTATTTGTAATTACAAATGCATTAATTAAATGTTTTTATCATCAAGACTTTGAACTGTATCCTAGACTTTTTGATTGTCATTGTCAATGTGTCTGAGTGTTTGGAATATCTGCAAGTGCTGAAACCAACCAGGACTTGACTCTCAAGTGTTTCTGGCAGAAGGCTGTGTCTGTACATGCACTCAAAATAAGTAAAAAAAAAATAAAAAAATACAACTGCTTTGCAGATTGGGTGTTATGTCTTGCAAATCAAACTGAGAAATAGTGAACTAGGAAGAAAATAAAATCTAGTCTTAATTTAAAATCCGTGTTATTAGTTAAAAGAGATTCTACAAAAGATTTTCAAAATTTTTAATGGTCTTTGTGTTTAAAAGTGTCTGTTTCTAGTTCGTGTGGCCTCTGTTTCCAGTGACTGTGTATTGCAGCTTTTTCTGCTACATTGAAGAATTATGTAGTTTATTTTCTATGTAAATATTGTATATATTTAACCCTTGATTACATGTTCCTTACCATTTTTTGTTGGCAAAAGGTTTGCTTAAAACTTCATGGAATTTCTGTGTGGCTGGTACTGAGCATGTAGGGGAAAAGGTAAAGATGTGCAAGCAGAAAATATTTTGCCTTGGCCGTGTAAGAACAAGGGGATGTGTCTTCAAGGTCAGAAATTAGTAATAATGTATTTTTTGGTGGGAAGGATTTTGAAACTATGCAGTAATATTGGGCTAGAGTTGGACGAAGGCTTTAAAGATGCTGCTTGTGATCACAGAAGGTATTTGAGTTAAAAGAAAAAGAATATAAGAAGGTTTAAGTATCTTTGAAGCACGCTTAAGAACTATTTCACGTTATCCTCTTCTCTAATTGATTAACTGGATAATAGGTTTAAATGTACTAAATAACAAAACCCATGGATTTTATAGCAACTGATCTAAATTGATCTAATTAAGTTTGGGTTTTCCTCTTGTGTCACCTGGATGAATCCTAATGATGTATAGCAAGTTGCATTAAATTGGTTTGTGCCAGTTTCTTTGGGAATGATGTTGAGAAAACTGGAAATTTCTTGAAGAACATTGATTAAATCAAAGTACTCTTCTCTGAGTGACAACACATCCTGGATACCTGTTGGTAATTTCCTAGTTGATTGTGAGTGGAACATTACATAGTGAGTAAGGGGACTGAGTTGTCTTGGCAGCGGGGAAAGAGGGTTTTTCTTGGATTTTTTTGGTGGAGGTGTCTGTGGTTTGTGGGGAAGAGTAACACTGCACCGATCTTGTATTTGGGAACTTTAAACTGCCATGTGCGAGCCTTGTACATTCTCCTCAAGGGTATTTTTAACAATGTCCTCCAGTGTGTTTTTGAAACAGTTTGGATTTACATTTTATATATTGCCCGTAAATGAAAGAGAAGTTTACTTGTTACAGTGCGGTGTCAGAACAGGAGGAGAAACTCCGATACACAGGAGATCCGCACAGCTGCAAACGTTAGCTGTGCTTTTCGTTTAAAGCCCTACTTCAGATCTCTCCTGTCCGACAAGCAACAGGAAGATTAATCTCCGCAGAGAGGAATCTACCCTAGTTTTAGACAAAACACGACAATTCAAGTTATTTGTAGGTCGAATAAGCATAAGCCTTTGTTCAGAACTGCTGAACAGGGTTATGTCAAAACATGCAGGAACAGGACTCACTCACATTCCTGTTGCTGCTGCTTCCACCTTTCCATTCCACAGCATCACCTGGCGGGGAGCCGGTGGTATAAGCAATATTTTACTTTGAGACCTGTTGTTTGGTAAGACAGCTGTGTCTTGGGGTGTCCTCCCACAGCCAGAGCAAGAGCCTCTCAGAGCATGGTGCCCTTGTGTGGGTTGATCAGAGCCGCCCCAGGCTGGGGGCTGCTGGATCATCTCAGGACCATTGAGAGGGAACTGAAGATAACTTTAATCACGCTTTGTTTTTAGAGAGGAAGATCACTGTAATTATATAAAGTCTGAAGAGGATGACTTGGTTTGGCTTGTGTTTCAACTCTGGTTTTTGAAATAAGCATGTGTTTTAAGTTTTGAACTTTGGAAATCTAAGGCAAAACATTTGTGTTGTAGTAGGGATAGTCTGTCCTTGGGGAGAAAAGAAGGAAAAATAAATTCACTCACATTTTTTAAAGAAAAGAAAAGGTATGAGAAGGTGTCTTCCCATTGCTTGAAGACTTTTCTTGCTGTTTAACCAATGCTATATGACTGGTAGCTATATTTTATATGATCACTAATGCGCAACATTAAAAAATAAAGTCTAGGTTAAAATGGTGATAAAATTGAAGATAAAATGCAGATAAAAAAGGGGGAAAATGCCATAAACTGGCTTTTGTCTCTGTTAGAGCAACAGTCTATAATTCATGTCTTTGCCTGTGCCAGGAACCATCAGCAGCTGGATGAAGAATAGGTAGAGGTGTGTCTGTTCGTGTTTTAGTTCATCTCAGGAGCTTACTCTTGTGGTGAACCTCCTGGCTGTCTGCACTTACTGCCCTACAAGTCTGGGTACCGGACTGGATGCTGTTTGGATGAAGCCAGAGTGGAAGATTCTCCTTAGAAAAACACCGGGTAATCTCCAGCTGTGAATTCATATTCAGACCAAGAGCCCAGACTAAAGCCATTTGGTACTGACTGGATTTAGTACGATCTTGAAAATGCTTCTAGTATGGTTGTCCCACAAGGGCGGTCTGGTACCTGGCGTGCAGTGAGCCAATCGTACGTGCTGAGACAAGATATTTATGTAATTTCTGTGCAGAGAAGGGTGCCCGGCGGTATTTCCACAAAGCTAGCACACCGCATTGAGGAATTACAACATCTTTATCTTGTTACTTGATTAGTATAAACATGCCTAAATTTACAGTTACGGGTCAGTGATTGCTATCCCTTCCACTATTGGTTAGGTGTATTTAAATTAGCTGCACTTGTCTTGTAAATTAGCACACGTGTTCCTTACAGGTTTGGAGAGCAAGTCATACTGGTTTGAATTGAGTAGTTGGCCATGATCTCCCCTTGCCACCTTTACCTTTGGCTGATTCCAAGTCCTTTGGCAATTGTTTAGATTTCTCAGCACTCCCTGGAGTAGGATGGTTACTTACCAGTTCTTTTTAGTTCTTCAAGGGTATAGTCGTTAGCAAGGCATGTGTTGGTACAAAGTAATGTGCTTATACCATGGAGCTGTTGAGCAGAAGACCTGTGTGATACAGTTAGCCCCTAAGTGAAACAGTGTCCATATAACCTAAGCATTCGTCTCAGGATATCATTTTGCTTAGTCTACACTTGGCCCCTCAGCACTGCTTTTTCACTGTACAAATTTGTTCCTGTTGTGCTGTGCTAACTTGCTAACATAGATATATCTGGTGAGTTTAAAAGTTTTTGGGTTTATGTCAGGACAAGCAATGACTTAAAAAAATTATGTCAATAGCATGCTCTACTCTTTTTTTTCTTCCCCTTTTATTGAGATAGTGGATATTATTAAATCTCTACAATTAGGAAAAAAAGAAAAACACGCAAACCCCCCACCAAATCAGAAATATCTAAAATTGACTATACTATGTGACTTCACTGATCTTACTTTAAAATGTGTGCAGTTTAATTCAGAATGTTATAGGAGGGGCTGTAAAGCAAGAAAAATGAAGGAAAGGTGTCACTTAGAGTTGAAAATAATGGAAGTATTTTCAGTTTTAATTTGTTCCTGAGAAGAAAATTAGTGTAATGTGATTCTGGCCTCACTGTAATGTTAAATTCTAGGATAATTATTAAAGAAAGGAAAACAAAATGGAAACTAAATGTTCATATAATTGAAGGAGGAGAAGGGAGAAGTGGTTGTGATGAGTTTCCTAACCTCTAAATTCTGCTCTTTGTATAAAGTATTTCGCATATTCTGACATGAAGGCTCAGGTGCCATAGATAAATGTTCTCATAGCAGTGGCAGCACGACAGTGCTCATTCCCCTGGAAATCTTGTTGCGGCTCTAATTGCTCAGGAAGTTTTGAATTTAAAAACACCTGAGCCACATTTTGTGGCTGAATTTACAAGCTGACTAAAAACCCTGACTCTACTTTTAGCCTCCTTGCCAAAATAAATAGGCTGTTCTTGGCATGTGACCACAGTGATTTGTCCCCTGCATGAGCTTCTGTGCAAAATTTGTAATTATGCTTAAATGTTGGTCCTGGTAGCCGTGGGTCTGCATGTGTTATTTTCAGTTTACTTTCATATCAGATTCATTGAGACCGGGTGTGCCTGTGGTTGCTTTGCTTTAGTAGTTTGCAGCCTTGAGGATGACCTCTTACGTGTGAAAGGGACAGCGCGTTCACTGTATTGCCAGCACCATGGGACTTGCTATTGAAAGCCTCAAAGCTACCTTAGATTTCTTCTGAAAGATGGATTTGTCCAAGCCTGGTCTCTGTATATATTTTGTTACACTTGGACAGAAAATTAGTAATGATTTTGGTCATAATGCTGGTTGGTAATTTCTAGTTGCTGTTGCCTTTAATGGAATCTTTTCAACAGGGATGCACTTTCTTGCAGCATTGCTGTTAATAAATAACATTTTATCTGTGGTGGAGGTAGTGAGTAGTGTTCAGGTGATATATTTGAGGTTTTAAAATGAGTCAGTAAGTAGGATTGGACTTTGATCTCGATCTTCTCCCTTAGATCTTCTAATAATTTCCTGAACAAGAAGTGAGTGTGATGTTCTTGAGCTGGATTTTTTGTCCGTAAAAATATGGAGCTGCATCAGTTACCTGCTGCAAATCCCTAAGACACTGACCCAACAGTAATAAAAACAATCTTGTGGCAGGAGTACATTTGTCTTAGGCTGTGACAAAATCTGAGCAAAGATTAACTGTGATCCAGAGTCTATATTCTGCTTGGCCTTGTACATAGGTTTATGGAAGCATGAGAACCTGTCAAACCTTGCAAAGAGTTACTGTCCTACCAAAAATGAGAGAGTTGAACTGTGGTCAGGATGTGGCTAATCTGGAAGTGGTTTTGGTCTGCAGTTTTCCCCACTGCTGAGATCCTGCCAGTGCTAGTGATACATTTTTTCTGATTTATTGCTGTTCACAGAATCACAGAATGTCAGGAGTTGGAAGGGACCTCAAAAGATCATCTAGTCCAGCCCCGCTGCCAAAGCAGAATCTCACCTGCAGTATGTTGAGTTTTAAAAGTCTCCAGAGAAGGAGACTCCACAACATCCCTGGGCAGCCTGTGCCAGTGCGCTGTCACCCTCACAGGGAAAAAGTTTTTCCTAATGTTTTTGTGGAACCTCCTATGTTCCAGCTTGTATCCATTGCCCCTTGTCCTGTCATTGGACATCACTGAGGAGAGCCTGGCTCCGTCCTCCTGACACTCACCCTTGACATATTTATAGACATTTATGAGGTCACCCCTCAGCCTCCTCTTCTCCAAGCTGAAGAGACCCAGCTCCTTCAGCCTTTCCTCACAAGGGAGATGTTCCACTCCCTTCATCATCTTTGTGGCTCTGCACTGGACTCTCTCAAGCAGTTCCCTGTCCTTCTTGAATTTGTCAGAATATTCCAGACGCGACCTCATCAGCGCAGAGTAGAGGGGGAGAAGAACCTCTCTCAACGTACTCGCCACACCCCTTCTCATACACTCCAGGATGCCATTGGCGTTCTTGGCCACGAGGGCACGTTGCTTGCTCATGGTCATCCTGCTGTCCACCAGAAACCCCAGGTCCCTTTCCCCTACGCTGCTCAGATGCGTAACCTTTCCAGCACCTTGCCTTCTGTGAAAATACAAACTGTTCTGGAACAGTGCAAGAATTAAAGATTATTTTAAAATCATAGAATGGTTTGAATTGGAAGGGATCTTAAAGATCATCTAGTGCAATCCCTCTGCCATGGGCAGGGACACCTTCCACTAGACCAGGTTGCTCCAAGTCCTGCCTGACCCCAACCTGGAATGTCTCCAGGGATGGGGCGTCTACCACCTCTCTGGGCAACCCGCTCTGGTGTCTCACCAGCCGCATCATAAAAATTACCTTCCTTATGCCCAGTCTAAATCTACCCTTCTTCAGTTTGAAACCGTTAACCCTTGTCCTATCACTGCACTCCCTGAAGTCCCTCCCCAGCTTTCCAGCAGCCCCCTTCAGGTACTGGAAGGCCACTGTAAGGTTTCCCTGGAACCTTCTCTTCTCCAAGCTGAACAACCTCAACTCCCTCAGCCTTTCTGCACAGGAGAGGTGTTCCAGCCCTCTGATCGGTTTTTTTTGTGGGTTTTTGGTGGATTTCACTCTTCAGGCACGTTTCAGATTTTTTATTTTGAGATAGAGGTAGTGTAGATGATTTTTTTTGCAATTGCTGTCTTTTCTGAAATTACTCCTTGTGCATTCTTGCCTCATAATTGGGGGTGCATAATACTCATCTCCCCAAGAAAACTGTTGGATTTACTGATAAAACATGTTCTTTGTCACTTTCTCTGGGTAGCTCAGGATACTTCTTTTTTGTCCGCTGTTAGTAACTGTCTTAAATGGCTCTCCTGCTCTTCTGTGTTAGGAGAAAGCGTTCAGTCTCATCTCTCAGAATTACTTTATCAGTGATATTGGTGAACTTGCTGATAGATGTTTCTCTTTTTTTTTTTTTTTTTTGACAAGATGAAGTAGATTTCGACAAGAATCGTACTTTTTTAGTTACCTGTTTCTGAAGGGCTGGTTCCTCTTGAGTTCATTACAATCTGTCTGTGGCTCAGCTCATCATCTATAAATTACACCTGCACTTTTTGTAGGAAGTACAAGCTGATACGAAGAGATGGAAAAGGAGTTGGTACATGATAATATAAGTGTTTTAGGAGCTAATTCTGTCTCTGTAAGAATTAGGATTTCTGTGCAGAGAGAGATGACAGTGAACAGTTCCTGGATTGTACCTGTTGATCTGCAGATGCTAATTGTCATTATTTCTGGTATTTTCTCCTTTAATAAAAGGGCCAAATCAAATTTGGTAGTATTTGAAGACTTCTGATTTACTTGGCCTTTGTTGTTCTGGTAGTAAAATGGAAGGTACAGTTGCCTGTTCGTGTCCAGGCTCTCTGCAGTGGTCTGAGGTCAAGCATCTGAGGCTTCCTGCGAACCCTCCAGCAGCCTTTCAAGCTGCCATCTGCAGGGCTTAGTTTATTTGATTTGACTTGTATCATGGCTGAATGTATATTCTCATTTTTCTAAAGTATCAGTTCTATTCTCACTGTGGAATGTACCAGGAAGTGACATTTGGCAGTGTTTTCTTACCGCTGGTCTTAAAAACCAAATTATCATACAAATGTGTCTGTGCTGTTATTTATACACATATGTATTTATCAAACTGTCAAAACTCAGTGCAGATTGCTTTCTTGCTTATCTGCTTGGTTTTGCTTTATTGCACTGCAGTGAGAGGGTTATACAGCTAAAGTTCAAAACTTGACAAGACAAAAGAGCTCAGGGAGGGGTCGCAGCTGTGAGTTGGTTTCCCTCTGGGAGCCCCCCAGCATTTTTCAAAATCATTCAGGAGCGCAGCTGGGGAGAACAAAGTGACTGATAGACTTAAGGTTACGATTCAGCTCTTGACTTTCTCTGCTGGAATTGTCAGGTTGTTTGAACTTCAGGGGCTGAGCGTGACTCATCTAAATGTGCAAAATGTATGGTATTGTCACTAGTTAGTGTAGGCTTTCTTCTTCAAGTATATTTCTGAAAAATTATTTAAGCTGCGGAGAGTTCTTGAATTGCTGCTGAATTACCAAAAATTCAGAAGCACTCAAACGTTGTTTGGCTTTTTTTGTGTGGTTTTTCTTCCCCCTCCCTTAAATTGATGTTTAGGAGTATGCCTCTGATTTTCTAGTGTGGGCGTGAACTTTGTTGGATTTATGTTTGTTCAGATGAGTTAGAATAAGTGGAATTCAGTCTACGTTGGCCTCTTTCTCAATCAGCTTCTGCAAAAGCTGATGTAAAATGCAGTATATGCTTGCTTTAACTGGTATGAACCTCTACTGGCTACACCAAGATGTGCTGACACTTACGATGATCTACAGAGGATTAAAATTCCAATTACTTGTAATGTGCAGCTTCTGCAATTCAGATTACGGAAGCTAGTGACCAGATATTTACATACCAAACCGATATTTATGATAAGTAGTAGCACTTCCTTTATGTAATTGAGAATCTAAGGAAGTATTTTCTTACCTCACTATTTTTTTTGTTTGCATAATCTGATTTTCTGCTTTTTGGATTGGGGCTGAGAGATCTCTTGTGCTTCACCAAATCGTAGCTTTTGTTTTACCTTGTATGCAGTGCTCAATGAGAAACTGAAAGATGTGTAGTCTTTAAAGAGAATAAACATTTCAATTTTTGTATTAGGTCACCTGAAGATGAGCAATAGCTTGGCAGCAGAGTGCATTGGGTGGGGAAACGGGGCACGCTAATTCAGCAGTAGGAGAGTGTGATGTATAGGAGATGTCTGGGTGGGGAAGGCTGGGAAGTGATGTAACTGGAGGAGAATTTAAACATGGTTAGTTTGGAGAGAGTCATCGTCAGTTTTTGAGAAGTGTTTGTTCTCTCTTCCATTTACACATGGAAAATGTGGGGCACAAGGCTGTAAACAAATACACTGTTAAAATGCCAGCGGAATGCCCTTGTTGAGGCTGTTTGAATATGATTTAAGCTAGCGTGTTTGAGCTCTGGTACCAGTGGTCCCCCAGTGTGGTCTCTCAGCCACAGGGGTAGTTAACTCCAGAGTTACCTACCCTACTGTCATGGGTTAGGGCTGGGCCGGCCACTAACACGGACAGACGCTCTCTAACCCCCTCTTCCCTGTCCAAATGGGAAGGAAAAGGGAATGAAGCAGAGAGAGACTTTCGGGTTAGAGAAGAAAAAAACTAGAACAGCTTTAATGAAACAATAGTAGAAATAATAGTGGAATGATAAAAGTAAAGAACTATATACAACTATAGATAGTAGCCCAATATCAAACCCAACTCCCTCCCCCGATATCAATCCCCACTGGTGCTGCAGAGTAGGAGGCACTGGGGAAGCCTCAGGCTCAGCAGTGGCAGCGGGGAGCTGGATTCGGGAACTCAGGATGCGGATCAAAACCAGGAGGTCAGATGGAGTCCTTCCTGAACACCAGCCATTTCAGAAAAGGGCAAAGAAAAAAGGCACAAAACTCTCGTGATCACTCAATTTATACTAAATATGACGTATATGGGATGGGATACTCCTGTTGGTCACCTGTCCTGTCTATTGCCCCCCAGAAGTGCAACCTTTTACTTCCTTGTGACCCCTCTCCCTACCCGGCACCCCCAGCGTGGCACACAAGAGCCAGCAGTGGCCTTGGGCACTACAGGAATAAATATCAGCAAGAGCCTTTCTGCATCCCAGTCCCAGGCAGTAACTGCAAACATCAGGTGTTGTCACTGCCAGTAGCACACACTGTCTGCAAAAACATGCCGCTAACTTCAGAAAGTGCAGCCTTTCAGAAGAGAATAAACTGAAACGTAAAAATCACTAAACAGGACTGGGTTTTTAGCTAAACCCAGGACAACCACATTAGCTTGAACTACTCCAGCTAGATGTGTGAAAGAATGTGTCTGCTCCTATCTGTTCTTTGTACTTCATCGTGAGATGGCTTAAGAACCCTTTGATTTTGCTTTGATGCCTTTATCTGTTTGTTAAGTTCTGCCTTGAGCTTCCTTCCTTTCCTTCACAGTTGCCTGCTGGCTTCACTGGGGCTGACTTGCAAAGTCTGAAATAGTTAAGTTGGTTTGAACTACCTCTTTCAAACTCGGTTTCTCAGCCATATTGATTGTCTTCTGTTTTTTTCTGGTCCTTATTTCTGTTTTGCAATGCTTCTGAAGTAGTGTCCAGACCGTAACTGAGAAGTTCTTTAATTTTAACTTGAGCTTTTTTTCTTTTGTTTTCTTTTTTTTCCTTCCCCTGAAATTTGACATTGTGATTTGGTTTTTACTACTTTTCCTTTTCTTGCTGCTATTACTGGCTTAGGTATTGATGTTGCTGGAAAAAGCCTGTACAGATCCCCTTGGCATACTTATTCCATGCTTCATCAGGAAGCTCAGGTTATTTTAATTAACAAGAATTGGGACAGAAGCCTCTCTGTATTGTTAGTAGGTACTAAAATAGGAACAATGTTCTTGAGAGAATGGTAGCTTAAAAAGCTGACAGAAGAGCAGGAATCACAGAGGAAATTACCACACCTCATTGATCCTAATATAAATCAAATTTAACTTCCCAGTGTCATAGTCAAAAGACCAGAAGCCACATCTCAACAGATCCAGTCAGTACTTGCCATGGGGAGTGCAGGTGGGCACAGTTGCACGTGGGAGACACAGTGACATCAGGTGCCACAAAGATCTTCAGTGCTCCTGGGGTCTGGTGAGGTGTGAATTTCCATAAAAACCCAGTAAGCTTTGTTGGGCAGAGTCCGCTGGAAAGCTTTCCCCAGAAGCACTTGCTCCTGTGGCTCCTGTTGTTGGCAGATGGGAAAACATTCCACTGAGGTTTTTGCAGCTGGTGGTTTTGTTTAACCCTAGGAAAAGTGAGATGTTGTCTTTTGGTAGATTTGAAATTCTTGAAGCCAGAACTACTGGTACTTTTTTAGGATTGCCAGACAGAGCAAAGATGAGTTCATTTTCTTGTAAAGGTTTAAGCAAATGTTTCCATACTACAGTTTGCTGAAAACTAAATCTCTTGGTACTGGGGACAGATGAAAGCTGCTTGTTCCCTTCTGTTTATTATTTGGGGTTTACATAAATCAGCTTTTCTTTTTTTTCCTTTCATATATGCTTTGGTTATTCTTCACGGGAGTACATCCTGTCAAGTGCCAGCATAGTCATGATTACCTCAGGATTTAGTACAAGCCAATATCAGTCTGGTAGGTAACAAAAAATATGTGTTGCTGCCTTCCTTTGCTAAGTGTTTTTTGACCTTCTGTCTTCTCTGTGCCTTTTTGTCTTCTGACACGGTACAGTTGGTGAGAGTGGGGATTTGCAGTGTTTGCTGCTTCTCCTCTGCTGGTGTGCAAAAAGTGATCCCTTTCTATCTCTGGGCCCACTTGTGGATTTGCTTCTCCTGCCAGATGCACAGAATTGATGTGTTTGTTGTAATTGCCTAAACCCTCCTTCCTTTGGCTTTCTTGGAGCTTCACTGTAACCTTCAGTGGCAGATTTTCTTGGCCAGGAAGTATTTATTTTTGTTTCTTAGGCAGTATTGAGGCTCTTGGCACTTAGTAAACAACAGTGGGAAGACACTTGGCCTTTTAAGAAGTCTGTTCAGTTAAAATATGAATTATGTTAGATAAGCTTCCTACAAAAGGAACTTTTTTAATGATCTCATCCTGTTTTAATGGGCTACATTTTTGTTCTGTGAAAGGTGCATATTCATAGAAAAGTGATAATCGATTAAACACGATGCACTTGAAAAAGCGCGAAACAAATGTACTTCAAACAAATGTATTTGTAACAAATGTATTTCAAAACTGGAAGAGTTCTTGCCTACAGCTCAATGCATGTAACGCTTTATTTTCAGAACAGTGTTATATATGAAATGTTCAGTTTGTTAACTGAATTAACAAACTGATTCTTTTACAAGCTTATTTGGATGCAACAGCCATTTAAATATTTGCAGACAAAGTAGTTGTGGGTTTTTTCTAAATACTTGTTCTTACTCAGACCATCTCCTGCCCTGCACTGGTGTTTCTCGAGGTGGCCGGGAGGGGAAGAGGCAGGAGCAGGGAGCAGAGCCAGGAACGTGGCTGCCGTGACTTGGCTTGAACAGCAATTAAGACAGAGGAGGATGAGATGCTTTAGGGTAAACTGTCCAGGTCTTTCACCTAACCTGTTTTTACCACACCCCCTCATCTGTTCTGTAACATTTTTTCCTCCAAGGGTATATTTCTGGAATTACTTGGGTCTTTCCTTCCAATTTAGAACTTCTTTGTAAAGGTTTCCCATAGCAAGGGAAGTGTAAAGAGAGTCCAGATGTTCCAGGTGAACCTGTTTGAGAAATGATGCAGAGCGCTTCAGGCTTGCTTTGCTGAGGTCCAGAACAGGGTTTTTTGTAACATGAGAATTGCCTTGTTTAATGTGGAGAAAATAAAACTAGATTTCTGCTTTAAGCGTTGAGGGATTGGTTTGTCTTTTTTTGAAAAGGGTTTTTGAGTAGCAAACACAGCAGCAGAGCAGGTATTTCCTATCTGAATATTAAATCCAAGACAGTGATTCTTACAGAGGTACTACAGAAATTAGTTTCTAGCTGCTCAGTATTGAGAACATGTTGATACAAGGAAATATGCAAGAAAATGAGCATGCTATTAGAATAATTTCATCAGTGTCATGCTCAAATTGTCTCTGGCAGTTAAAGCATGTAGCTTTAAAGGAAGTTTTTATCTGCTAGTTCTCAGATGTATGAGCTCTTCCTCTTTGTTTTACTTGAATACATCTGCAAAAAGTATTAGCAATTATCAAGTCAGCATTAACATTTTCAGGGCCTTTTTTTTTTTTTTTTAAATACCTTTGTGCTGTGATGTATTCTAGGCCGTTTTCTTCTTCTCTGGGTTTGCAGAAGATTCTGCCTGACACAGTTACCTTGCTGATGTTATCTTAAGTAGGTATGAAAAATCTGTGGTTTGTTCTGGCTAAACTAGGGTGTATTAGTGCAGAGATGTTTTATAGTAAACTGGAAAAGTAGATAAGAAAAAATGAATGGGTTTAATACTCACATAAACAATGCAGTTTTGACTGTATTGCATTTAGCTAAAAAAAAATTAAAAATCAGTGTACTATATCTGCAGTTCCTTTGAAATATTTATCACTTGCCTTAGAGTGTTGAATGCTGCCTAAGTTTTGATTTGTTGAAGTTTCAGTTAAACAATGAAATAGAGTTGAAAAATAAGTTGACTGACAGTAAGCTACGACTGCGTATCAAAGTTTTTCTCTGTCTGGTTTGTCCTATATATTCACAGGACCTTTCCCAAAACATTCTCATGTGCCTGGTGTAATCTGCAGAATTCTGAGCAGCTCTTAAACACACAAGTAATATGATTTTTTTTAATATAGAATAACCTATGTAATTCTACTTTTACTGTGATCATTTGCTACAACACTGGTACTAACTAGTTTATTTTCCTTGAATTTAGCCATCCTAGTGAAATACTGTCAGTTGTTTAATGATGATTAATTTTCATTTGTTTCAATAAGTTAATTCAGCAATCAGTACAGTGCTTTGGTAAACTGGTCATAGGACAGTTTGTAGGATCAGATTGTGCAAATGCCTACCTCTGGGCTCTGGTACCAAGTTTAAAATCACATTATTATATTTTGCCTTCCTAGAATTCTTTCACCGGATGGTAGTGTTTGATTTCCTCTTGAATACTGTACAGAATCAAAATGTAGTTGCATTACATTCTTTTAAAAAAAGTAAACATAAGTGGGATGATAATGTGCCAACTTTCAACTGAGGAATTCTTAGTTGTTCGTATGTGTTACTTAGGTCATTTTTTTGAGAAACAGTATCATAAAACATTTTTCAAAATAAGGAATCATAGTACAGAAAAAGTTGTGGAAGAGCTGATGTTTGTTTTTTTTTTTTCTCGCTCTTATGATCTGGGGAGCTCCAAATAGTTTTGTCTTGCGGGTTGTTTGAACCGCTGGCTACAAGCATTTAGCCAGTGCTGAATGTGTTGAATACTATTGCCAGTAATTAAGGCGACGTCTGTTACTGCTTGCCAGTTACTAAAATATAAAAGCTGACATTTGAGGGAATAGCTATTAAATTTACCAACTTCAGACAAAGGCTTGTTTTATTACTGTCCCTCTCCTGCTCAACAGAGACAAACTCCGGTGCTGGGTTCCTGCTCTCTCTTTCTACTGACTGAACAAAGAGAAAGAGGTGGCTGGCTTCCCGGTTTTTAGTAATATTTGTGAATTCCCTCACAGAAGGAGTCTTAATTGTGGAGACTCAAATGACTTAGCAACTTATAATCAACTGCTTTAATCTTTAATGATGCTGAGTACATATATACAAATGCAAAAGTGGAAGATGGCTCATTTTGGCCTCCTTTGTTTAGAAGCATCATTCAGGTGACTCCTTGTGTTCGGTGGTGTTGCTCTCTAATTTGTTACCTTAGTGCTTTTAGCCTGGATACGAGTTTTTATACTTTCATAGTTTTCGTAAGCAGTGTGTGCTCTTTCAACAGTGTAGTGAAGTTGACTAAACGTAGATTGGATTTGATGGATGCACATGGGGAAGAAAAAAGTTTGTTCTCACTGACAGCTATTAAGCAACGGTCTGTTCACCAGCTTGCAGCTGTATTTTTATGAGGAAAATACAATCTGAAAGTTGTCCATCCAAATCTATATTTTTCCCAGTTTGTACTGTGGGATATGTATGTTTTAACCATTAAAGTACAGTTTCATGTTCTAAAAAAGTGCTGCTTTCTTTTTCTAAAGGACTCGTACCAAGTAGTTGAATTTTGAACTTTTTTTTGAAGGACTGGTACCAGGTAGTTGAATTTTGAACTTTCTTTTGTTACCTTAAAATGCTAAGCTGGAAACCAGCTATTCAAGAGCAAATTCAGGAATAGACTTCATGCATCTGTCTCAAGGGCAATGGCGTATACATCGGATTGAGGAGTAGATCATAGAGCAGATATGGTGAGTTTGTGTCACTTCTTAGGCAAAAGACTGGATTTATTAAAAATGATTGTTCTATGAATAACTACTGAACATTTATTTAAATGATCTTATCCAATGGCTTCTTAGATGCTTGCAAAGCCTCAGCTATTTTTCTTAAATATGCATTTCCTGGTGGTGGCTGAATTCACTCATTACTTTGTCCTTCACGAGGGTTTTTTAGCTTGGGACACTCCCCTGTGACAATTTATTAATAAAGCATGAAGTAGGCTTAAGAATACATAAGGATGCAAAAGCCTGTGAGCAAAACAGAAGCCTCCAGGTGCTAACTGGGGAGATTGAGTTCTAACTTTTTGCAGAAATTTTGGCAGTAATTTCTGAGTTTGTTTGTTGTGCGACATGGTTACATCTGGAGCCTCAGCCATGCTACTTGGGATGTCAAAAAGAGCCTTGTTTTTAGTGGTTGTGTGACATATCACTTAAGTACTAATTAGAACTGTCATTTTAAAAGCAAATTATAGGTTTGTGAAGAAATGAAGGCCTGGTTATATCCAGAAATAAACTCATCTGTTTAGCAACTATGCCCACTGCAGCAGTTGTACACAGATTTCAGATCTAGCTGAAAGAAAAATAAATCCATAAAACTGTGATATTTACTAAATCTGATTTACAGTATCCTAAAGTAAAGAAAAAAAAGGCAAACAGCCAATTATAAGTGAATACAGATATTGTTTTACAGGATTTATCATATGATGCTGGCAACACATGATGGCGATGATGGTGTTTTGTAGAGTTCATGGGATGAGGCAAAAGGTTTTAAGTAAACAGAAGTGAATGTAACACGAGGTTTTAGAACATGAACTTTCTGTGAGTAGTTGAAGGAAGTTGGTATGTTCCATTCATGGAGAAAAATAAACCACAAGTTTTCCTGTATTAAATATAACATTTTGAATACAATGAATTGCGTGAGTAGAATACACTAGAAACATTTTTAAAAATCTTCCTGAGCTTCTTACATTCCAAACTGCATTCATGGGTAGGGGGGAAATCTGACTAACTAAATAAATTCAAACACAAAACCAGACATCAACACTAAATTAAGTACTCTATAGCTATTTTTCTCAGAGTCTCTTCAGAATGCTATCAAAAAAAATTGACTTTACATTCTGAGTCTTTGCTTTAAAATTACTTTTTGTCTTCTGTTATTCCACATTAGCAAATCATCTTATTCTTTGACAAGTAAGGTGCTAATACCAGCAGCATTCTTAAAGTGGTTGCAGAAAGCCTTTTCCTTCTTTTCAGATCTCATGTCCCCGGAGGCAGCAAAACGCAGGTCATGTGCTGCATGTCCTGACAGATCCTCTGCGGGACAAGAGTGTCCTTTTCTGCTCGTGGTTGTACAGCTTCCTGGGGGACTGATGACTCTTTATCCTTTCTGCTGTTTATGGCAAAGAGACCTGCAGGTTTGACTGGTTGGGAGAAGTTTTGGGGCTCCTTTTTCCTTCAGATGTGGGAAGAGAAAAATTTGAGACATGTTTCCTAGCTTACAGACTCCTAGAGTTTGCTGCCAGTGTTTTCTTTGCTTCTTGGCAGGCTCTTTTGGTTCATGCTGAGAGAGGCAAGTTACATCTTGGTGATATGAGATACGTTTTACACATTTTGGAATCACTAAAACATGTCAGTTTGGTATGTGAATGAGTTTTAGTGAGGAGTAAGAAACAGCCGGGACAAGTAAGACTTTCAGTCTGTGTGGACTCTCTATTCTTATTAGGTTAAGAACTATGAAGTAGGGTTTTTTTAAGCAACAACAACAGAAAAGGACTAATTCAGCGTATTTAAAATGGCACCACTGGCCATTCAGAGCGTGCCAATCCTGGCAGCTTTCCTGGTTAGCTCAATGAGCATTGCGTGCAATCAAATACTTCTTTTAATTGGGAGCTTATTTAGCTGCATAACTTGAGGAGCCTGAGGTTTGAATGTCTTGGCCTTTGCAGCTATTTTGCTTGTGCATCATAGATTTCTCTGACACAATTTTCGTGTTGTATTTTTAGAGAAAGTAAGATTGGTGTTCCTTAAGAGGCAGAGTTGTAATGTTACACTATAAGGCGTCAGTCTTTCAAAGGCTTGTAGTACAATATATCAGTTGGGACCAATATATTTATGGGCTATTTAAAAGCTGTATGTCCACCCACCTGAAAAGAGTGAGCACGTTCATTGGTCTGAAATAATAAGAGGCTGGATTTGTGCCAACATGCCTCGACATGGGCCTGTTACAGAAATTCAAGTATTTGCACACCAAATCAGGTACAGGCAAGCATCCATTAAACAAATGACCCACTGCATACATGTATATGTGTGTATATATATGTGAGTGTGTGTGTCTCTACATGTGTATACACTTAAAAGTTTATACACTTTCCTAGTGTAGTCTTAGCACTGAATCTGTCTTGTACTTCTCTTTTGATTGTGACATAGACCCTTTATGGGTCACAGATTAAGGAAATTATGGAAAGAGCTGCATGGAATGGTCTAGACCTGCCCCTAAATTGATTTGTTCTCGACTGTTGTCCGTACACAAGTCTGCAGGTGCACTCTCTAAGCAAAGTGTCATGGGTTAGAAAAAGGCCGTGAGATTCTCGTCCTAACAGGCTGGCTTCAGTCTGCAGGCTGGCTCCTTCCTCACTGAATAATATGATTAAACATAATATAGTGTATAATGAATCTTGATAGCTTACTAAATTTGTATAATTTTTTTTTTTTCCTTACAGGAAATAATCGATAGATCTCACAATGGAGGATGGGAAGCCCGTTTGGGCTCCACACCCAACTGATGGGTTTCAGATGGGGATGATTGTGGACATTGGCACTGACAACTTAACTATTGAACCTTTGAATCAGAAAGGCAAGGTAAGTGTCTTACAAAGGAACAAAGAAAAACCTTACAGAAACTATTTTACCTGTAGGCCAACTCTTTGCCAATATCTACAATTATACACAGCCCCAAGGAGTGGATAATCAATACTCTGTTCCAAGTTTGGGTAGGAATCTTTGTTTAGCATGCTTTGCAAAGGAATCATCCCACTGATAAGTGCGTGCTCTCTGTCAGTTATCCTCATGTCTGTTGGGTGCATCCTCGGGAAAGAGAGGAGGATTAATCTCTGCAGCCATTGGATTTGGTACTGTATACTTTTATTTTTCTAAATTAGAGACTGGTCAAGAGTCTGCTGTTGAGATTGGCTTCTCTCTTTTCCGTTACATGCATGGAGAGTGTCCTACAGGAGTGTGCTAAGCTCTGCCTTAGATTAGACACTGTACTGTTACACTGATGAAGATTGAGAGATGAATCCTCTTAGCTCAAGTACCTTGAGTAGTAACATTATGTCAAACAAAGGTTCTATGGAATTGGTACATCAAATTAAGGGCAAAACAAATGTAACTTTTAAAAATGAGGTTCTAATTCATCCTAATTGGTGTGTTCTAACTGCTTCATTTATCGTGATATCTTTCAGATTCAGTGTGCCATAATTAAATGTCAGTTCTTACAGGAAGTGCCTTGTATCTGTCAATTATCCTAATTCGTATGGTCAGCGTCTTGTTTTTTACTAGCTGGAGTGAGATCAGACACTGTTTTAAAACTTGCAGTTTTTGTCTTTATAAATGTGATGTGAACCCTTTCTAACAATTTTGTCCTTTCTGTATCTTCACATATGGAAACGACAAAATGATTTTTGTAACTTCTTTTTTTTTTATGTCAACAGTAGCAGAGAATACCTTCTACAGGTCAAAAGGTTATGCACCAGTCTTTCCTTTTCAGGAAATGTTTATAGGGTTTCTTTTTTTTTTCAGCATCTAGGAGAGGAAGTTGATTTTGCTTTCCTTAGAAATATAAAGCAAGTGTAATGTCTGATTTTTTTGTGTGAGAGACCATGTCTGTAGGTGAGTAGTAGTAGTAGTAGTAGTATGCATTCTTGAGTTTGGGGAGTAGCAGAGTTATTCAGACAAGAATATTAAATATTCCAAAGCGATGGCTAAGTAGTCTTTAACTGACTTAAATGATTTTGACCCCCACTGCTATTTCTGTTTATATCCCTAAATGTTTTTTCTGTGATAAAGAGCAAAAGTTTGTATATTGAAATGGAAACAGGCAATAAGGAGATTCCTGCGTGGCTATTTATTTCTAGCACATGCTCCTTTCAGGGAGCATATATAATTACTTCTTTTTTTTTTTGACCAAAGAATGATCTTAAAATACAAATATTTTGCTTCATGCTTCACAATGAACAATGTTTCTTGTCTAGAAAGATTTTTATTCTGTTGGCTGTTGTCTTGAATTAAGCAGATCAATTAAGAGCCTAATGTTTACTCATCTAAGGAAACAAACACTTAACAGTTTAAATACTGTGGAGATTATAGTCCTATATTTCTAATTATCAAACTTCCTTAAATTAATGGAGGTGGAGTAAAATATTTTCTGGATTACCTTCTCAGTCTTTTCAAGGTGATTCCTTTTTATAGTGAAATGATTCTCGTTGCTTTTTGTCCTTTTGAGACTGTTCTTGTGTGCTTAGACCTTTAATTTGAAGTAGTCAGCATTAATACCCATTATTATCAACTTTGTTTACTGAAAATCATAGTTCAAAAGTGCTCCTCAGTAAGAAGGAGTGATCCAGCAGCTCCAGAGTTGCGCTAAATAATTACAGGGATGAGAGGAGTAACCTAATCTTGTAAACATATCCGGGCAGTGCAGCTTATTATTATTTTTTAATCTGGGTCATTAACATGTCATATGTATTCTCTGTAGGCACTGGTAGTTTACCAGAGAACACAGACTGAAAAGAAAATGTGTATGCATATGTTGGATTTTTGTCCTTTATACCCCTTAATGGTTAATTAAAATGCGTTGTTAATAACAGCAATAAATGCTGCAAGGCAGCAGTTTCATGATATTTTAAAACCTTCCCTCCCGTCTCCACCCATAGCTACCTCTGGCGTCTCAGGGTGGCACCCTCTCAGCTCTGCCCGCGGAGCTGCGTGAGGTCAGCAAACGAGGTCAGCGAACGGCTCCACCTTAAAAATGAAGAAATGGGAAGTTTTCAGGATGGCAGCAAGCAGTGGCAAGAGGAGGGGAGGACAGATGCCGTGAGGCCAGCGTGTGGCTGTAGATTGCTTTGCATTACGAAACCAAGTCACCCAGACCAGACTGGGGGGAGGTAGCTGGCCAATACGCTGATTTACTTATAAACCAGAAGTAGCAGTTTTGGATACCACAGCCTGTACGTTGTTACCAACAGAATTTATACATCTGTGCAGAGGCTGAGCGTCCAAAGAGAGGTGGGGACCCGAGTCACCCAGCCGGCACTGCCTGAAGAAGAGTAACCCAAGCTGGAGGAGCGTGTTATCAGAACAGAGGATGTGTGTTACACCATGGGAACTGCTCCCCGAAAACTAGATCATTGGCTTGCGAGGCTGATAAATGCCAGCGCTGGAAAGAGAACAGAGAAACTGGAGAGTGGTTTGCTAATGAGCGTGGTCCCACTTAGGGCTGGAGTGCTGCCCTGAGAATGGACTGAGGAGCTGGAGCTGGCAGCCCTGGCCTACGTCCTACCAGCAGTTGTGCACTGGTGTGCAAGGAAGGAGGTGCACAGGGACACAGACAGTTATTAAACTCAACTAGTATTGCATTTACACTTCTACTGGAAGCATACTTTTCTGAACTTACTGGGAATCCTAACCTCCGATCCTGTTGCTTGCATCTTATTTTTACTCTGTTGCTTGATGCTGTAACAGTGAGAAGGCAGATGTCAGTGGAATTGCCAAGTGGGGAATTTACTCTTTTCCTGGAGGTGGCAAATCTAAGTGAAGCCATTAGGAAGAGAAACATCGGAGGGACTTGACTTGTGCTCTGAGATGCCATCCTGGGACCCTTGTGGCACCGAGGAGTGGGGGCCAGGCATTTGCTAGAGCATCAGCTGTCATGAGTTTTTGGCAGTTGTTGGGAAGGCGTGTGGTGCTGCAGGCACTTGTTGACACCCCTCCTGTCGTCAGTGGAGAGGCACCTCATGGCTCTGTGCCCATTCTGAAGGGTCACAGAGGGTTTTACAGGGCACCTGCTCTGGTACGCTATGAATAACCAGAAAAGTATTTTTCTGGGCTAAGCATAAATGAATAAATGTACTTCGAAAGTAAGGATCAGAATGTCCAAAGTTCAGTGTTTCAAGCTAAGGTGTTTTGTTTGTTGGTTTGGGGGTTTTTTTGGAAGTGTGGTTTTTTGGGTTTTTTTTAGCAGTGAGCACAGCTTGCTTGCAAGAATGAGACGTATTCTTGTCTGTTTTACCATTTCTGCTGCTTTAGGTTGGTTTGTGAAATAAAGCTGAGAGTAGGGACGTCTTCTGTCTGTATCTGGAAGGTATAAAGGGAGGCATGGTTACACATATTGGATTACATGGCAGAAAGAAGATCCTGCTTGAATGGAAAGATATCTTTTTCACTCATCTAGTTTCAGAGAGAATAGTTAAGATTGCCATTGGATTTCAAGGCTGCTTCATGACAAAACTAAAAAAACTGTATAAAATCCTTAAACCTTGTGTTTCATTTCCTGAGACCACTTCAATGTCTCATAATATTAATACCATCTTAGTTTTCATAGCACAAGTTTGTCCTAATCTGTACCGTAATGCAAAAGCCTTCCACTAAATACCTGAAGTGTTTTCTCCATGCAATTAATTAAATTAAAAGATGGGACAACATAGTAAAGAATTTCTTTGGATTTTTTTTTATTGATAGACCTGGAATACCTTTGCTCATTTTCCTATTTAATACATTAGATTTTAACAGTAATTGACAGGACTCAGAGATGTGCACATCTGGCTAGGATACTTACCTACATAACAAGCAGTTGCACTCAAAGAGTTGTGGTCAATGGC